>NW_010237803.1:53468-60510 GCF_000690775.1 Eurypyga helias
TTATACTCAGTAAGATATAATTCTTGTGCATATACAAGAGCACTGACTGATGTAATTAATATTACTTCTGAAGTACCATTCAACTCCCACCCTTAAATAACATCCCACTATAACTATTTTAAATTCTATATGAAATAAAGGTTGTATCGTTACAAAGAATGTCAAATATACAAATAAATGTAGAGTACAACTACTTAACATACTGTGGCTACATTACAGAAGAACTTGACAATAAACATTTTCTAGTCCAGATTTTAAGACAAAAGCATGAACATTACTGTCTTTCAGAAGAAGCATGCAATTATTTTCCTTTCATTATTCAGATCACTGGTCTTCAGCAACAGCATCAAGTAAACCATAAAAAAAGCTCATCTTTCTGTTCAAATAAAGGGGAAGGGGTTTTAATGCTGACTCGTAAAATTCAGGTAAAAAAAATCTTACCCCAAATATCTTACTTTAAAAACACCATTATGGCCAATTATCAGTCATTATTTCTTTCATGTATTCAAAAAAGCAAAGAATTCGGAAACTACTTTAATATAAACTGTATTGAAGCAAAAGGAATCATAACTTTCTTCAGATAAATCCACAACAAATTTACTCACATCTAGACCATGTAGGCCATCTGTGAAAAGGGAGTAGAAGTAAATTGTTCTCAGCCCCTCAAAAAATGAGGAACAGGTGCAGATTTCAGCTCTTAATCCTAAATTGGATGCATCTCTGCTGTGTAAATATTTGCAATTTCAGAAAAGCAAATCCTGCCACCTGCTTTCCAGACACTTTTGGAAAGTATACCTTGAATTTTTTAGCCCATACTTTTCTGGGTCTCAGAAACGCAGATTGAGTATCTTTTATTCATAAAGCATGATCATTTCTGGTATACAACCTACTATATGCCATTAATAAACTCTTCAAATAAATGCACACATTCAAGCATCAAAGAATATTTTGACTAGTCTTTCCTGTGGTAAAGATTTAACTTGCTGTTAAAAATTTTCAGCCAGAGCTGGAAAAAAAAAACCCCACCCACCCTCCATTCTTATTTCACACTTTATTATCAGGAAGACAGGTAAACCAGTGTAGCTATAGTCACAGGCAAAATGTGAATAAAGCTGATGCAGATATCTAACAACCTTAATCTTGGTCTCTTAGAAGAATGCTATTGCAAATTTTCTTAAACTGAAAAGTTACACTATTTCAGACCACTTTTTTTGTTTCACTGATGTTCATGAACATATGGGCATACATATATACTGATATGTACACACATTTACTGGTAACACCTGCAACACAATTACCGTTATCTTCTAAAGTTCATCCAGTGCCACCTTCAGCAATGCATTCAATTAATGTGAGAAACCACAGCTCATTAGTAGGAAATGTCAGAGGATAGACAGTAAAAAAGGATTATTCAGAAGACCACCTCTTCATGACACAACAGTTTAGGAAAACAACTTTCATTGCTTTACTCAAGACTGCTTTGAGAATGAGTTCTCAAGTTATTCAAAGTTAGACTGACCAATTTCTCTAGAATCTCTGAGAAACCTTCATAGACAGAGTAGAGCATTAACTGTTACAATATCAGAACCAGTTCTCTGGACACATATGCATAATTTCAATGCAAAATTACATCAACAGCACCTTCAAAGCTTAGTTTCTTTCCCGCTTCTATTATAGAGGCTAAAAAAAACAAAACAAAACAAAAAACCCACCAGCAAAGTGGTGAAAAAAGCAGAACTGCTACAAGTACATCCAAAATTAAGAAAAGACACCAGTTGTAAAGCCGAATGATATACTCTTATCAACGGTCTTCCACTGAAGAACAAAAAAGGAACAAATGCACGTTAAAATGCTTTAAGCTGTAAAGAAAAGGAACTGAAGTAGCTCTCCAGATGTTCAAAATCACCAGAAGAACTGGTGGATTGGAAACCTGAATTCAACTGGAAAGGTATTCTGAGATTGTGGCAGTTGATGGACTAAGATTTTAGAATACTAAGCAAAACAGAAGTTCTTTAAACAAAGTCATCTCACTGGGACAATAAAACAATAAAGATGTTCCAGGCATCAAATTGGGAGCAAGGAGAGAATCAAAACTGTTCCATATCTGAAAATATGCAAGAAAAAAACGACTTGGAAAGATGTGAGAAGAGTCAGTAGACAGTACCATTGTTTAATTAATAAACACTGACGTGTAAAGGTGGAAATTGAGTGAGGATTAGTATTTAAACTGCGTAAAGCATCACTTGTCATGGTAGTTGTGAAAAATACCATTTAAAAAAATCTGAATTATGTGACTCCTGCCATATGTTGGAAGCTTAAAAAAAGTCCATGAAAGTTAGAATCCTAATAAATTCCATGAACTGACATTACACAGGCCCAGCCTATGATGATGGTGGTAAATAGAACAAAGAGAACCAAGACCATCTATTTAAAATAGGTATTTATCTGTACATTGCAAACATGTATGACCTCCCCTGAAGAAGTGAGTTCCACGATTCTTGCATCAAACCCCAAGAAAACATGTAATAGACACTTACTTTCCTCCATTTCTCAATACAGAATAAAACTAAAAGTAACCAGGGACACAAAAATTACTCTCATATTATTTAAAAAGCTCTCCTCTTGCTTTAGAGCACCATGGGGGAAAAAACCTCTTTGAACAACAGTTAACCATATCAGTTGTTTTTTCTTAAGAAGAAAAACTCTGCTTCATATTTACTCAAAACACCAGGTTAAAAAGAAGTTATATAAAGTTACTTAATTTTGTTCAAAGCTTTGTGGTCTCTCTAAGAGTCAAGTCCTCCTTAGTCAAAAGTATGATTACAGTGAGATTTTAAGTACAGGTCCTCCAATCCACTTTTATTCTATACTGGCCAAGTTTGCATGCATTTCTGTTATGAATCAATAAAAATGGGAAGAGCCTATGAAATAATAATTCTGACAATAAATGCCATATAAATGCAATATATACAACTTAAAAATGAAGTTGATTAAAAGTAATTTTAAAAAACAATGGATTAAGGGTATCACCTGAAATCATCTGGTCATGCTGCTCCTCTGGTTCTTCAAATAGACATTTTCTAATATGTTAAGCCATATTCCCAATATTGTTTTAGTAACAAAGACTAATCAAAAGCCAGCTGTGCAGGCTCATGATTGTGACACTCACCTTGACAGAAAACTAATGCTTTTTCTGTAACTCTATCAGTTACCAAATTGAGCTTTAGAAACATTGAGAGTTACACAGTATTTCAAGTCACTTTTCAGTCCTATTCAAAATTTATTCAGCAAGTAAGTTAGATAACAGATCAAGTTTTAGACAAAGTCATTCAAAATCTCATGCATGAAAATCATGTGACCAATCCAGTTTCTGAAAGTATTCAAGTCTGATTCATGCTTGCTTTAAAGAAAATTTGACTCTTCAGCAACGCTGAAGCCATCCTCATTTCCCCTCTCTACCAAATGCATGTTTGTTTCTGAAATGTAAAAATTACTTTTGATTTCATCCAAATTATACTCTTTCTAAATACATGTCATTCAAAACACTGAACTCCAAATACCCTGTGTTACCTATATCAATGTCATCTGGCTCACAACTTTCATTTAAGAGTGGCAAACCCTACCAAACAATAAGGGAACAAAAAACGTGGAAATCAATTTGACAGTTAATTTTAATTTAAAAAGTCCATAACTCTCTGAAAAAAAAAAATTATGTGTTTTTGAAGAGATATACATGAATACTTGTCCAATAATCCAAAAATAATTTTCTTCATATTCAGAAAAGAAGCAAAACAGTAACACCCATAAAATGGAATAATTCTGCATCACAGGGATTTTTTTCCTAGGAGGGAAAACACACTTCCATGTCAAACCATACCAGCTAATTCACAGAAATAGGATATTGGGGATTTAGGATATTTATTTCATAGAATCATGGAATGGTTTGTATTGGAAGGGACCTTAAAGATCATCTAGTTCCACCCCCCCTGCCATGGGCAGGGACACCTTGCACTAGACCAGGTTGCTCAAAGCCTCATCCAGCCTGGCCTTGAACACTTCCAGGGATGGGGCATCCACAGCTTCTCTGGGCAACCTGTTCCAGTGCCTCACCACCCTCTCCAGGAAGAATTTCTTCCTGATATCTAATCTAAACCTCCCTGATTTCAATTTGTACCCGTTACCCCTTGGTCCTGTCACTACAGGCTCTTGTAAAAAGTCCTCTCCCAGCACCCTTGTAGCCCCTTCAGATACTGGAAAGTTGCAATAAGGTCTCCCCGGAGCCTTCTCTTCTCCAGGCTGAACAAGCCCAATTCTTGCAGCCTTTCATCATAGAAGAGGTGCTCCAGACAGCTGTTTCTTCAAAAAAGTGATAGCGAAACATAATTCCCTTTATAGCAGATCTGCCAAGTGCCAAAATAACACTGGTCAGTGGTAAAAAAATTCTATTTATCCTAAACAGGAAATTCCTTTTGCCTGTACAACAAACTGAGCATAAATTGCTGTGTTTCTGCATGAGGACAGGAGTTGTAAGCAGAGCTGTTCTCTCATTAGAGCAACTAGTTCTCATATAAACAGGTAACATTTCAGGTCACTGGAAGGTCTTGTATGCCTTAAACCAGTCCACTTCTATTTGACCATCCGGAATAAACAAAAGACAGTGTGTACAAAACAGTCTAGCCTAAAATCTTAGGCCATACCAAATACTGCAAAATATACTGGTTTGCTATGACTCTTAAGCCATTCAAGAGACAAAAGGCAAATCTGAGTATTAATTAAAAAAACCACCAGAGGACTAGAAGGTTGCAGTAGTTTGACCTCTAAACCAGAATGAGAATTCAGTAGGACAACCTTTGAAAATGCTACAATCACTACTCTTTAATATGGACAGATTGTTTATACTGTTTAGCAACTTAAGATGAGATTTTGCTAATATATAATTAATTTTTTAATTACTTTACATGAAATAACATTTCTTCCAATTATGCTTTCCTTTCTTCCACCACAAGTATAACACAACTGATTCTCTTTGTAACACATCTGTATGTATTTGTAGATTTATGTTTCACGATTACCAGCCTTTTCACTAAACAGATGATACTTTTTTAACATTTCTTTGGTGGCTTTCTTCAACTCAATACTCATTTTCCTGCTAAGTCTTCTCTAAGTCTCATCTCTCAAAGTGTGTTTCCTACAACCAAATACCATAGTTTTGATGAAGTCCTCTTTGCACTGAGGTAGTGATGCTATTTCAGCTGTAAGAACATTTATGTTTACATCATCCAAAAGCAAAACTGCCTCTGATGCCATACAATTCACTCCCTCAATCTGACCTGTCTTTTTCCATGTCACTAATGTCTTTTTCATTGTTTTCCACATTATTTTTCCATGTGGTATGTGATACTTCCACTTGCCTGCTTCATTCATTCTTTGACTACAAAGTATTGGCTCCAGTTTACTACAATAGTTTTAAATTCCAATCCTATATAGATTGTTTGTTCCCAGTATGACTTCAAATTTTATAATCTATTTACTTTCTTGCATGACTGATACAAATAGAAAACAATTGGTGATTTCATGATCTGAACTAAAGAATTTGCTTGGTTGAGCTTCACTTTGCACAAAAATACTCCACCTTGCCCAGATGGGTACCCAAGGATGTAAATTGGATAAAATATGATGTCCAACATTTACCAACAAACATTTAAGTAATAGCTAGGCAACCAGCAAGTTGGTCTGTTAACTGAGTGAAGGTAGCACTGGAAAAAATGCATTTGCAACAAACTGACGAGAAATTAAATAAAAACGTGGAATTAAAACACGAAGTCAAGTCTGCTTGCTTGCTCTCCAGTTTTACGAACAGCAATCAGATCTACTTCAATATTGCTGTATGGGTTAGCAGGGGTTTTTTTTTAATTTAATCTGCACACTATGAGGACGAACTTACACAAAAAGCTGTATCAAGTTGAGCTCAGAGCATCAAATGAAACTGTGTGCTTTAAACTGCATCAACACTCCCAATTATAATAAAACACTTAATTTCAGTAATTGCGACACCTCTGAGATGCAGTAGATGCTGAAACCATTAGTGTTCATAATTATACAATCCTAGACATTTAATTAAATTGAAAAGTCCTTTGAGAGCAAAACCTTATGATTAAAGAGCTGCAAACTCAGATATACTGTCACATGTAAACATGAAATTTGGGGCAGTTTCAATATGGGTGGCTTAATAAAAATTCAAATTAACCAAACAATCCTCCTTCATATAGTCAGAGAAATGCAAATTCTCTCCAGAAGGACATTCCAATACATTCCCAACAGGCTTTTCATTGACCAAATGAATAATGTCAATATAGTCCTTTGCATCACATTGAGCTAAACATCTTGTATATTTAAGAATCTTAATTAGTGACTATCAATACTGCCAAAAATGTAACAAAAAAACGCCTAATTTACAGCTAAGCAGAAACTCTTGTAATCCTATTAAACTGTTTATTATCAAGCAGAATATTAATCCTGAATATATAATCAAATATTATCACAGATGAACAAATATTAAGATTTTTGCCTCTTCCTAAGAAAGACATCTTTTCATTTATGAAAAAAGTGCTTCAGAAGAACTAGTAGGAATCTAATCTCAACTTGAAATTACAACCACACAATATTAATTTGTGTTGCTTTCATGATGTATAAAAATAAAGGGGGTACCAGAATCTATTATCCACAGTTAAGTTTTTCATTATAAAAATCAAACTGGTAACATCAAGTAATAAAAAAGTGATATCAATAAATAAGTGATTTTACCAGAATTCAGCAGAGTTTCAATGACCACAAAATAAAATTATGCTATTATAACAGCATTTAATGAGTGAGTTAAATGCTTAGTTTAGAAATAGAACTATAATGTTAAAATCACACATTCTTTCCAGAAGTAGTACTGGCTGCCAGTACTGATTGACACACAAATAATTAAAAACCATGGCACTCTGCTTAAGAAAAAAAGTTCCCTTATCTTAGGCTTGACATTTCAGAATTCTGAATC
>NW_010237803.1:60521-73630 GCF_000690775.1 Eurypyga helias
GCCCTTCCTAATGACAAACCCAAAGTCAAACTTTTGATTTGTTAATAAAGGTGAGGGATCTCACACACACACACATTCCTAGCAGTTCTCTTTTTGTAACTCTACAGGTTTATCTCTCTATACATGCTCATGCAAAAGGCAGATAATTTGGCAGACTACAGGCACATATTCCATCCCTCTGCTCTCACAAGAAACGGGACCTTTGCGTGGCTTTCTCAAGAACGAACCATGGAACACCCTCAAGAAAACAGCATTCACGATAAACACAGACAACAGCACAGCAAGAACTGTAAATTCTGAGAACACAGAAAACCAACATCAACCTAAGACAAGACTTTTAAAATGTTATGTACCTAGTACATATGCCAGATACACATACTTCCTGTGATTTGGATGGATTCTAGTGGCACACATATCCTAATCTGGAGCACATAACTACTCTCCAATTAAGGATAAAAGGATTAAGTCCAAAGGCACTATTTTAAATTTTTCTTTTACCACAAAGTTGTGAGGTGTTCTGAAGTCCAAGATGGGCTTGAAGCCCCCTGACTTTTTCAGGATCAGGAAGTACCTTCACTAAAATCCTTTCCTTGTTCCTCTTGTAGTGCAGGCTTTATAAATCTGCATTTAGAAGGGAAAAAAAATCTGGTTCAGAAGAGCAGAAAGTCTTTAAGTATGCCATTTCACTTCAGTCTGTGCTTTGAGAGCCTTGGACTAACTATAGTAGTGCCTCAAAGCAACTCCAGTAAAAAGGCTGAAGGGGCCAGTGCCTGGAAAAAAAAGAAATAATACACAAGTATACTAATATACTGAAAATGTGTATCTTCTACTTCCAAAACTGCTTCAACAATTACATGCATACAATGCAGATTTTTCAGTTGTATTCAGTTGTTTACTAGCATATTCCTTCTTAATGATCACTTTTTGCTTTTTGAAAAGCCAACACAATTTTTTTTTCCTCCCCCCAGAGTAGGTTTACTTAAATCTATTCTTTCTGCATTTTATATGACAATTCCATTACAAACAGTCTTTTCAGAGGAAACCAGAAATTTCCTGTACAACCTAATTGTGAGATTTTTAATATTATAATTTTCTACAGCAACTGAACCATCAAACACCTTCACAAACTGAATGTACTGCAAACTCCCACAAAAACTGTTGGAATTCTGTGTATTGAACTGAAAATCCTAAATTCGTGCAGTTCTGAGAAACTGCTTAGATTCTACAAACACTACAGACTTTATCAACTTATTTACTGGTATAATTTTTTAACTGCAATTTCAAAGACAGTCAGTAAACAAAAATATTTATAACACACCATCATTGGTTTATCAACAATAAGACAGACCAAAAATTGAAAAAAATTTATAAGAATTTCTATGCACTGAAAAAGTAGTGATTAATAGTTTGAAATGTAACAACTTTTAGAATCAGAAACATGACAGTCAAAACTGAGTCTTGAAAAATATTAATTCCACAGAAAGCTTTGGAGTACAATTAATTGCAAATCAAAGCTGCTTTTTTCTTCTTAATAATGAACATTTATAATAACTCAAAAAATGAACCACCTTTCTGTTTTAAAGAGCCATCCCTTACATAAGAGATTCAACCCTTAGCATTTTTTGTTTTGTTTTCAGAGTTCCCAGATAAACTTTCAGTGAAATGTCAACTGCCAGTGGAGGAATTCAGTTCTGAGATAAGCCTGCATGTAGTGTAAATAACACAAGAAGCAGGAAACAAGAGTAAAAACTGAAATCTCTGAAAAACTGCTATGACCTTACAGAAAGAGTGGGAATGGAGAGATTAAGGTGCTATGAAGTTTTCCACACCCCTCACTTCCTCTCCCATTAGATACCGTCAATACATAATTTGCCTGTTTTAGTCATAAAAGTAGATGCACTTTCTACTTATAAACATGAATGACTGTATCCTGGTTTTGGTTTTGTTCATTTTGAAGTCGCCGCTTTTGCCAGAATAGTCTTTAATGAAACACTTAGTTCAAGTTCACATTAAGCGATGTTTCAGGATTCAGACGCCTGGTTTACCCTGTGTCAGCCATGCATTTCATTGCCTTTGCAACAGCTCTTCCATCATGAAAATCAAGAGGGAGAATGCTTTTTAAATACCCATCAGATTTAGTCAAAATGACTGTCAGTTTACTACAAACAGAACATGAACATGGCAGTTACTGATCACCTGCAATCTAGTAAATTGATCAGGCAGCTGAACACGTAGATAAACAAAGTAATTTTAAAAAAAAAATCATTAGGCTGTATTCAAGCCTAAGGAGCCACAGTATCGGAAACTGAAAATGCAGCTCTTCACATATGATTTCAAAGGGTTTTCTAATTCTTTAACTACCTGTGCCACTGTGCTGAGAATACAAGTGCTTAATTAAGTGTTGTGTCTTAAGAGAAGGAAAGAGACTTAAGGCTTGATTGAATGACCATTTATCCTGTCCACCTCCCTTGAAGTTACTAATACAGACTTTTCACTTGAACAAAAAAATAAGGAAGTTGTGCATATTGCTATCATTTTTTAATGCAATAAAAAAATTAAACTGCTGGATTCTGTTTTTTTGGTGTGGTGGTGGGTTTTTTTGTTTGTTTGTTTTTTAAATCCCTGGGGAACAAGTGTGCTTATTAACAATGTATGAACTGCCGCAAATATTTCTGGCCTCATTTTAAGTGTCACCGTATTCTTTCTTGTTTTCTTTACACATTTTTTTCCCCTCACTGACAACTGAAAATATCGTTCTTTCAAATGTCTTTTTTTAAGCTGTTTCAGCATATAACTAGAAATACATACCATAGAACAGTTTGGGTTGGAAGGGACCTTAAAGACCATCCAGTTCCAACCCCCCTGCCATGGTCAGGGACACCTTCCACTAGACCAGGTTGCTCAAAGCCTCATCCAGCCTGGCCTTGAACACTTCCAGGGATGGGGCGTCCACAGCTTCTCTGGGCAACCTGTTCCAGTGCCTCACCACCCTCTCCGGGAAGAACTTCTTCCTGATATCCAATCTAAACCTCCCCGCTTTCAATTTAAACCCGTTACCCCTTGTCCTGTCACTACAGGCCCTTGTAAAAAGTCCCCTCCCACCTTCCTTGTAGGCCCCCTTCAGGTACTGGAAGGCTGCTCATGCAAGCACAAAAGATAATTAAAATTTATATTATTAAAATGTCAAATGCTGTTGGAGCATCCTCTCCTTGTAACTACATTGGACAACCATCCAGATTGACTGCACTACCATGAGCAGCACAGGTCAAAAAAAAAAAAAAACAAAAACAAAAACCCACCACTAAAGTTAAAGTTGCCACATGACAACATTAAAACATTTCCCCAATCCAGTCAGCTTCTAAGCTCACAAAGATAGAGTTCCTTCGGTGTGAAGTTTAATCGATTACTTACATCATCAAGACAGTTTTCCTTTTTGGCTTATCACATTGAAAAAGTTTCCTTCTCAGGCAAGTTATCCTTGCTGTCTCCTTCCAACCAAAGAGAGTAACATACACACTAGTCTGCCAAGAATTTTTGACCTTTGTACCTCTTTATCACACATTAAACTAAATAACGTAGCTTTAGTTTCTGCAATATAGTGCTGTGTTGAGACAAAACTGACTTTCAAAACCAAAATTTTCTTTCTCAAAAAAGATCACAGATTTTGGACCTAACAGCATGAACACAACTTACACCAAAACTTTATTAATTACAACTTTATGCAAAAACCTGCCTGAAGTAAGGATAATAGCCCAGATTATTTTGTATCTTCTATCTGGAAAAACGATTCTTTCTTTATAAGGTTAATGTCACTAAACTGCTTGGTGCTTTGACAGATCTTTCAAGAAATCATTGATTACTGTGTATCCTACTCAGAATTAATCCCCTCCTATTCAGAATTAATCCCCTAGGCAACCTGAATATTTCAACTAGTGGAAGATGTGTCTGCAAAGCTATTAAACTAGCCTGATAAGAAAGGTATCGTACCATCCCTTTATGATTAGCTGACAAAAGTAATTTGTGGGCAGATTATAAGTATTGTTGAAAAAGAAAAAAATCCTAAATCAATGAGTTTTCAAAATCTTTCAATATCACAGTATCATCAGTTCAGACAGGATGCCCTACACCATACTTGTAGTGTTCAAAGGAGCTCAGTACTGAACTCCCTGACCAGCTACATAAAGGGTCAGAGTGGGAGCGGTGGGCAATAGAACAAAAAAAAAAAGCATGATTGATACTGTTAGGTCTCATTCACTCCTAGGATCATCACATTATGCCAAACAATATTACTACAAAATCCAAGTTAGTACAGCCAATTCAGTTCTTCGGTCCTGTATCACATTCCCCTGCAGTGCTGTGTCTCCAGGAAATACTGTAGATGGAAAACAGCTAGGAAATCCTGCCACTCACACTGTTGACATAGCCTTCAGCAGCAGAGCAAGAGGTTCAACACCCTTTCCTCTGTCTCAAGTCCATTGAGTGCAAGTCTTTTGCCCTCTGGGAAGTACGAACTCCAGCGGTATATCCTCATGAAGAAATGACTGAATCAAAGGACAGGGCTCTCCTGTGTATGACGCAGTATCCAATTCATCAGCACACTCATAGGCTTTGTCTCCAACACACGCTGTAGTAATTGTTCATTTCAGAACAAGACAAAAGTAGTTGCATATCTAGTTGGATATTATCTTGTGAAAGCTTTGTTTTTCAGTTGTAACTATTTTTTTTTAAAAAAGCATGCAACTTCAGCCATCGTTTAAAAGGGGGCTTAGTGTAATTAAGTATGTCATAACTTCAGTACTCAAAAAGCCCAGTCATAAGACCACTTAGTTGTTCTAAGGTGGAATAGCCACAGTGAGATTTAAAATACTCTACATTCCTATTTCATTGAAATTAACACACTACTTTTTTTATGAAACTGAGGATTCGTAAGAAGGTGGCAACAGAGCACTACAAAGAAGAGATGCATAGCTGTGGGAGAAAACCCAAACTTACTAAAAGTGGTACCTACTTAGAAGCAGTTTGAAAGATAGTTCTCAACTACACAATAATCTGGAGCTTCATACTAGAAGCTTCATACTAGCTTCATACTTCATACTAGAACAATGACTACTGAAAGACAGATTTTGTGTCCTATTCTCTTTTTTTTCCCATGTAATAAAATTGTACTGAAATCCTGTTCAGTCTGTTTTCAGTTTTCCTGTCCAATCAGTTTTCACTACTGACTGCATCTTTCACAAGCAGTGAAGAGAACGTTTTACTAAAAAACATCAAAAAGGAAGGCTGGATGAGAGAGAGGCAAAGGAATGCTATACCAACTACTTTCCTGTTGAAAAGCAGGTTAGATTTGAAATTGACAGTATCAAATCAGTAAGCTAAGAAAAAACCTTAGGAAAATGATGGAGTAATTAATCAGAATTGAACACCATTATCTTATGAGCTTCCCCCTTCAGCAGTGCTCCTCTAAACTTAATGGTGATATGAACCAGCCTTCAATAAGTTTCATCAATTTACAATACAGCTATTTTTAAAAATCCTGACATGAAAGTGCAAATCTACAAAAAGCTAAATATTCAGCCAATTAAAATAAAGTAACACTTTGTGAGTTACTTGATTTCTATACCACATAATGGTATATTAGAACATGTTAACAGAAAGAAATCTAGAGATTTCGTGCTACAGACATGAACTATAAAGACTGTTATGAATAGAAGATAATCAAATAATAGTTTTTATGAGAATGAGTACTTTTAATCTGCTGATGCCCCAAAATTTGAAATAAAGCATCATTTTCTGTCTTAGAAACTTCAGACTCTGAAGGTAACCACAGTAATCCTAAATGATAAATTTCTCAAGTTGAATTTAAGATTCTGCTGAAATTAATACTTCACATCTTTACTGGTGTCCTGCAAAACTCAGATGCATATCATAATATTCACATATTACATTTAAGCAAAAGTTACTGTCCCATCTTACATAACACTTTTCACAATGGTGATATTGGTAGAGATTCAGACTGTAACCAGAGATAAATTTAGAAGCCTAAAAAGACTAAGCTTGTTTTTATGAGAGAAAATAATTTAACATACATATATTCAAATAAATTTTTCAAGAACAAAGATACATGAAGTAGTGTGCACTCAAGCATTGCTTTGAAAGTGTTTTCAAACAGAAAGTATTTACAAAAAAAAAAAAAGGTTTCAGGAAGCAATATCAATATTCCCTTGTAATATTTCTCTTTCACCTCCCCCTCACGGTTTTTCCTCTATGTTGTATCTCCTGTAATTATGATTATGCAGTCTTTGGAATGACATCTTATACGGCTGTATGGTATCTTGACAATAATAGACCAGTTAAAATTAGGAATTATGTACCAATCTTCTTAGAAAGTAAGAGAACTTTAGAAAACAGCAGCAAAAAGCTGCTAGGATTATATAAATTTTAAAATAAAAGAGCTTGACATTTCTATCTAATGAATGTACAACTGAGAGGGGGGGAAAAAAAAGTCTGAAATGCATAAACACCAAGAAGGTAAAACTTACTTAGCATATTCTGCAGAGAGATAAGTGGAACAGTGGAAGAAAAAGAAAAGGCATATCAGGGATGGAAGAGGCATGGGGGAAATTTCAACAGCTAGCCTAGGCAAGGAAAGAAAAAGCATTTAACACTATCCTCAAATGGCAAAGAACGCCTACATTGTAACTTGCCTCCAGCTAAGTGTTTATATGTAACATATAAAATCCTCTCCCACTATCTGAGGGGATGTTTTCAAAAAGTAAAACATTTTAGTTAAATAGATAGCTAGGCACCTGAGTTCTTGACCATTTGGGGCAAGTTTAAGATGATCTTTTAGCACCTATCTAGCACTCCAATAATAGAATAAACCTCCTCTTTAAAAGACCGATACATGTCCATATGACTTCTTATATTAAAACTACATATACACACATACATTAAATACATTTCACCTTAGAGGACTGAAGACAGCTTCTGCCAAAGCTCACAAAACCCAAAATTTGCTCATTTTTCAAAAAAAATTTGATTAGAACTTTTGTTACAATAGCAGTTAAGTCTGCTGTACAGTCTGACACCTTCATGAATTAAGCAAGTAAATTTTACTCGTTTGCCACTTGCTACAACTAGAGAAATTAAACACTATCATCAGCAAAAATAGCATTCCATACTTTTTAAATGATTCTTAAATATTCTGTTCTGTAAGCAAAAACCACGTATTACTTGTCTTACACACACAGCGGCTCTCATATCCACCAGTCTTATTCACTTTTTTTGCATTAGTTGACCTTGAATGAATGTTTTTCCGGTTGGATAATGAATGTTCATGGGGATAGCAGCACGGCAGTTTCAACTGAATACTCTAGAACTACGTATGAATGAATAGGTAAGCCTTCTTGATATAATGGAAAGTTAGAGTTAAGAGAAAACATTGTCCTGCTTTATCTTCTACTTGAATTTTAAAGACAATTCAGCATTTATTTATTGTGATTTTTAGGCATTACAAAAACTAAAGTTTTGCTCATAGCATTAATTCAGCCAGCTGTAACTATGCTTAATTAGGATTTTCTACTGCTGCTCTCAGGCATAATTTATTAAGGATTACACTGCTGTAAAAGCACACAGTAAATATACTACTTTATTTGCTACAGCTGAATTAGTGGTATGTGAGAAACTTCTATGAAGTGCTGCATCGTCTTTCAACTAGACAACATAGTATTAGCATCATATGCCAGACTACCTTTTAATCTCAAATCTTTTCAACATTGTTTTTCAAAAAATTTTACCTTTATTTTGAGTGAAAGACAAAAAAAAAAAGAAGAAATGGCATAAAAATCTACTTGGTAGTGAAAACACACACTACTAGAAGAATCTCAGACATGAAGTAATATGTAGATTACTTACCTCGGCTGCGATGTCAGCTTTATAACGGTCTTGTGTGGCAAAGAATCTTGGGAAGACTGAACATCATCCTACAAGAGAACATCTTTGAATTTGCTTTTGAATACACTTAAATGTTTAACATATGAGCTTTGTTCACTACATGAACTTCATAAAGTACAAAACCATGCTAGCCACACCAGAGAGAAGGCTATTTTAGCACATTACACAGAACGATGAACCACAAAGGTTTACAAACTAGGTACTTCTGACTGACAAAAGGAAAAAGCTCAGTTAGACCAATTCCTTGAAACAACTTTGCTTTCATTAAAAGCCTCTTATTAGATACCATTACCAAATTGTTGTCCCCATGTTTTCACATTTGCAATCAAGAGATCATAAACCCCTAATTCCTTCAAACTTATCAAATACATATAATATTTTGATTAACTTTCTCTTGCTGTAAATTTAGTCTTCATTTATTTTGTTTATGATATGCTGGAGTTGCTCTACATTATACAGATAAATCATGATCTACTTCTGTAATCACATTTTTGTTTGTTTTATATAGATAGAACAAATTCACTGAAATAAGAGCATCCTTTTTGATTTCTGCTTTCACAGTGCTAATAAAATAGTGGGTCTGACTTAGTATGCTCCTAGGCAATATACAGTTTAAACAGCAATTGGTACTTCTATAATCCAGACTTATAACAAACAGGAACAATGAAAGTTTAGTAAAATGTAACACCACAACATTCTCCAATATGATTCAGAGCAGAAGTGAAAACTGCATTCCATGAATGACTTCAAAATATTCTTAATTTATGAAGTTGCACATTCATTACGTTAGCCTAACCAGGAGAAAATTATGTATTTGTGGAACACACCCATACAGCACAATCCCACGGTCACACATACGTATATATTTGTATCAAACTCATAAAAAGTATTTTAAAAGTACTTTTTTTTTTTTAATATATGTGACTGGAAGAGTTCAAAGCATGAAACATCCGCTACATTCAACATAGCAGAATGTATATGTGAGATACTTATAAAATAGACTGTCTTAATCCAGCTATGTTTATGCCCAAAGAAAGTAAAACATGTAGTTTCCTCTCTGTTCCAGGTGCACACAGTTAGCCAGGTAGTTTTAGGAAGCCTACCTATCAGAGCAGACAGCTTTTGATCAGAAAGTGAAGAAACCAAGAATTTTGAAAGGAAACAATATTAGCAAGCGTGTCCCTTCAAATGAGTCTCAAAATAATATGCGGGGATCCCTTGCTGATTGTATTATTGCTAGATTCCTGTTTCAAATAATTTTAGCTAAGGAAAACAGACTTTCTTGTTTAGACATGGTCTTTCAAATTCAGCTTAGGCTTGTGTTCAGGATGGAAATTTTCCTCTTACTACATTGTTAATTAATAAACAAATTACAGGACTACATACCATTACATACTCACTTATACGCACATCACTGATGTCACCAACAAATTCATGCCCACAAGAAAATTAGAACACTTGGTTTTACTATGTGATGCACAATGTAAAACTTGATATGTGTGGGGTTTTCTCAACATTAACTGCTGAAGTTTTCACTTTTAACTTTCCAATATCTTCAATTAATATGAACAGTGATAAATAGCAGATTATTATGTAGGTATTAGTAGCAAATTTCATTTTAACTTTTCCCAGAACACTCAAACTATTCTTGAAATACATAGTTTGCATTTTATTTTTTGAAAGAAAATCAAGAAAAGTAGCTCACCATCTTCAGGAACGGAGTTGATGCATCATAATTATAAGCACCTTTATCCTTTAGAATAAGAATATGAATAGAGTCAATTATCACTTTCTTCAAGTTCATTATTGAATGGAAAAGCCTGTTAAAAATGTTAAAGTAATAGTTAGCTTTCAGTTGTTTTGATTCAATGTAGTAGCATCAAAATTTTAAAATAAAGATTTCCAAAGTATGAGCACCAGAAAAAATAAATGTAATTTTTAATATCAGTATAGTGTGAAATTAAGAACAGGTAGTTGGTTGTACTGGGTGACCAGACAGGAAAATGCAGAAATATTCTGAATTTCATTATATTCCTGCATTGCATACTGAAAATGAGGTACATCTCCAACCCACTGTAGTGCTAAAAAACATACCCTCAAAATACCAAGTACTTTTTCAAAGTGTTTGTGTTTTGTATGTTTGATCTCCTGAATCTGTATGGATACAAGCCTGAAATGCTGGTCACAAAGTCTAGGTTGCCTTTAAGTAGGATTAGAATTAAAAAAAAAAAAAAAAAAAAAACAAAAAACAAACAAACCACAAAAAACCCCAACCAACCAAACAAAAAAACCCCACAGACACAAAAATTTAAATTACTACTATTATTTCCACTGTTTCTACTGACCCAAGGTTTACAAATTCAAAAGTACAGAGTTGTGTCATTTTATTTGTAAAGTGAAAAAAGCTTTTATTTCACACTCCCCTAACCTACTGCATTGTACATGTTTATACCTATGATTTAATAGATAAAAAAATCAATAAGTTTATGAAATTTAAAAATACTTGTCATGCATGCAGTGGTTTAAACTCAGAAAGTATTTTAGAGGCATTAAAAAAAATAATGGACATGCTCTACTATCAACTGTCTACCACTATCACCTCAATTAATCAAATTTACTAGTGCTTAATATTCCAACATGTAACAGCTTTCTGAACAAATTCATAATTATATATCTACATACACAGACATATATGTATACACACATATACACTCCTCTTCAAGAAAATTCCACAGAGTAGCTAGCAGAATACTTCATCAATACTAAAACAGCAACTAAGCACTAGATATAAAAGCAATAAACAGCAACAGACAAATTAAGCAGAAGGCTGGAAACCTGAAAAAGATTTCCCACACTGAAGAAAGGAAGGTTACAGAGGATGTGGGAACTTCCAAGGAATATATGCTTAAATTAGCATGTCTCAATCATTGCTTAGGCCACGCAGATATAAAATGTTCTCTTATACATTAGTTATTGCAGAAAATAATAGCAGTTTAATAATTCCTTATTAAAGAACTCTCAGTATCGTGTCTACCTAGCTTCATTTGAAACCCCAGAAATTTGGTTTGGACATCAAATTATTACTTCAGAAGATTAAAAAAAATGTTTCATAAATCAGAAGAGCACAGGTAATCAAATCCACTTCTCTTGTACCGCACCACTACATTTTCAGTACTGAGTATGTTGCTAGCTATAGCAAATTTGTATCTCTAAAGAGAGATACTGTTTGAAAAAAGCAGAGGAAAATTAAGATTTAAGTTCGTACTGTTTATAAGAAATTACCTAGTGCCATAATCCACAACTACCCAATCTTTGGATGTTCCTGTAATAGCATCATGATGCTGAAACAGTCCAAGGTTCCTTCTAGCTTCTGTCAGCAATTTGTAGTTATCCACTGAAGGAAACACCCTCGTCTTCTCAGATTTACTTGACTGTACCAAAGCCAAGGAGTAGAGGATTTCAGCTGCCCTGGAATTGCAGAGAAGAATCAAATATTTATATAGGTTTAAAAACAAAAAAAACCCAACATATATTTTACCTGAAGAATGAACTGATGCTTTTACATCTTTCCTCATGCCTAGTTCGCAAGTCATTTAAACCTTTATCTTGCACTTTTTAATCTGTTTCTAGCTGCAAACTGTTAAAAAGCACGGCTGCACTTCATCATCAACTAGTTTTAAACTTTGTAAGCTTGCTGCAAGGCTTCCGTGATGGAAAAGAGCTTTAAAATAAAAACATGTCAGTACAAAGTAACATACCATTTTCACAAACATGTGAGACACACAGATCTGATCTTCAAAGTACGGATAGAGTACCATACATGGGACAAGCAATTCTCATTTCAAGAATCAACTTATTAAACAATTAAAACTATCTCACAGAAATATATTGATTGGTACAATTTATATATTATCTATTCTACTATTTGTATTTTAAGCAAACTAAATTTTGCTAAAGACAGGCAGTTCATGCACCTTCTCACTATAGCCACCTGAATGATGAGAAGACTATATTCAAAAACCCTTAGACTGAACAGAATGCAAAGCTCATATTTCTTGTACAAAAGTCTAGCACTAAACTATTACCATTAGGTTCTCAGTTGCTTTATGATAAGCCAAATTTATTTTACAGAAAAACCCCAAACTATAATTGCTAGTCATTATGAATATCTGACTAAAAAAGTTGCCTGTTGAAATTCTTGGAAACCTGCTGTTAACTTTTTTTTCCTATCTCCTTTTCTTAAAACATTACAATTCTCTTTTTGTATATTGAAGAATATACAGGTTAATGCTATAAAAAGCAAAGAAAGCAAAATAACATGTTCTTAAAACTAATGTGAAACTGAATTCTAAGCATGTAAATTAAAAAAAAAATCAAAAAAGTAAATACATTAGCTTTTATATTTAACCAAGCTCTCAGTTGAATGCACGTCTTCAAATTTAAACTAAGTGCAACAACAAATTTTAAAATCATTCTCAACTTGGGCTTCTAGACTCTGCATTGACATTAACTGTTACCATGAAAAATACCTGTGATTTCATTTTGGTCTCTTTGTATCTATCACATGGATAACAATTACCTAAGTAGCATGTGTCAAACTAAACTGAAAACTGAAAGGTACACTGTATATACTATAGCTCAATTCGTTTTCATATTGTCAATATTTGAAGAATAGGATGAGATGTTGCATTCACAGGTAAGATAAATGTTCAGAAGCTACACAAAAAAACAAGGTCACATATTAAAAGTTGCAATTCATTTTTTCTTATTAGTATTGCATTTAAGCTTAATAGATGCTATTTTAATGTTGCTTAGTACAAATTCTTACATCTATGTATTCTTCCTACATTGTTCTATTACAGCTTAAATTGAAAGGAAAACAAGTATACTGTAGTTAAAAAGGCATCAGATGCACATTTACCGAGTGGATAAACACTGTCAAAGTGGTTTACCTTTTTTATAAACATTGACCTAGACACTAAACACTGACACAACTGTAGCTATGAAGTAGAGAACACGAAAAATTTTAGCCCTCAAAGTACAGGTTAGATTTCCCTTCCCACAACCCACCTCAGTTTACTTTATAATAGGAAGTCCATTATTTTTAATATTTTAAGAGGAAGTCCATGAAACCTGTGCTGGGTTCAGTCAGGAAG
>NW_010237804.1:0-15349 GCF_000690775.1 Eurypyga helias
CCCAGGCAGCAACCCCAGCTGCCCCAGGGCTGTCCCACTGAAGGCGGCTCTGGGACATGGCCCCGGGGCAGCTGTGGGCAGGGGGCAGCTGGTCAGTTAAGCCCCCGCCCAGGCTCAGGGAGCGCAGCCGCTGCTCACAGCCAGGAGCAGCAGCCCAAAGACACGGGGTGCATCCCCCGACGCCCCAACAGGCCAGCTGGGGAAGAGGGAGCGAACCGTTCCACAGCAGCCTGCAGCCTAATTCCATTAACACCAGACGTTTTCGGCCCCGCGCAGGCCGCAGGGGTCTGACCCCGTCCCCGGGGGTCTCCATGCTGGGGGAATAGTGGGGAAGCCCCAGCATTTCAGCCACACTTTGGAAATACGTGTCTGAAAACCACAGCAAGTCTGGCCAACAAAACCTTTTCTGGTTTACACTGCATCAGTCTAACTTCAGACAGGATTGTACTGCAGCCCTTTTCCTCCCTCCGAGCTATGGCAGCGACACAGCAAGTTCTTGGCTCGTTACCCGTTTTATTACAAGTAAGCATCTAATGAGCGAGGCAGTTGCAGTTTTGACCAAACCAAAAACATTTCAGGAGAAAGAGAGTCAGGTACAGGTCAGGAGTGACCTAACGCTGCTGGACCGGCCCTTCCCAGCTGGTTCAGGACGCAGCATCCCAACTCGGTTACCAGCTTTGCAGCGCTGGCCTTGGCACGCACCAACACCCGAAGCTTCCCGGGCCGAAAGCAGCTTTACAGCGGACGTTGGCAGTGACGGAGGAAACGAGCAGGAGGGGCTGTGCACAAGCTCCCTTCCGGTGGTACAGGGCAGCGGGCGATTCAGCTTGCACCCAACCTTGCACCCCACCGTCAGTCCTGGGCCGGGCTCCAGGCCTGCAGCCTGCTCCGCACCCCCGCCCACTGAAGGCTCTGCGCCAGGCAACTGCCACCTTCTTCCTTTCTTCCGAGTTACCAGGCACCAAACCCCATGTTGCTCTCGCTGCAGCAAGAGGCAGAGGGGCAGGGAGCGAGCACACGTCCCCCCCAGAACTGAGCTCCCCGCCAAGCGGCACATCTGCCGGCGCAGCCGAGCGCCCAGCAAGCGCAGCCAACGGGCCTCGGTACCGCGCCGAGCGCAGGACATGGGCAAAGAAGGCAAGGAAGGCTCTGCTTCGTCTCGGCGAGAAAAAGCACCGTGAACCGCCGAGTCCCAGGCGAATCACCTTAACGGCGGCACACGGAAGCGGCCCGTCGCCTTGGCCGTAGCTCCCCCTCGATGCGAGGAGTCGGCGTGCAGCAGGGCAAGCAGCAGCGCCAGCCAGCGCTGGCACAGAACGGGCAGCAGCTACGCCGTGTTTCAGGCCACGATGGGCTTTTCCTGACAGTTTTTGGTGTGTTTTCTTTTTTTCCCCCCACCCCCGTGACCCACATTAACTGATCCCTGCAGAGTGACATGTCACAGTCAAGAGCTGATGACATTCCAGATCCACTCCCTTCCAGGAGGCGTCTCCTGGTTAAAAGTTCACTGCTGGCAATGAATGCACCGAGACCACCAGTGCCAAACGTATTTAAATGCTACTGGAAGAAAAAAACCCAACAAACCCCAAAAAAGAACAAAACCTTCCACCCCCAACAAAAAAATGCCCCAAAGCAACAGAGTGCTAGCGCTGAACAGGGCCGTCCTCTGCAGCGCAGCTCGCCCCGAGCGAGGCCGCAGGACCCAGCGCCAGCCGCGCGTCACCAGCGGCTGCTGAGGGGGCAGCAGGGCTGGAGGAAGCAGCTCAGCTCGTTAGTGTCCAGGACCCTGGCTCGTGCCAGCGTTACCTGCCTTAGGAAGCGTGCACCTGAGTCTCCCCAACCCAGCCAACGCCATCCCCACGTTCCTCTCCAAGATGGTGCTAACTGAAGGAAGGCTGGAGGGGCGTGTGCTGCAGTGAGCTCTCCTCCAGAAATAAACAGAATCTACAACAAAGGACAGAAGAATTCAGGAAATAATGGGACAGGACTTCGTAACAAAAATTATAAACCATAACTTCAGAAAGCCCAAAGCTGAGAGTGTCCAAGGTATTGCTGTAAGAATGCCTGGAAAATCTAACGACTCTTCAGCGAAGACACACCTGGAGAAACAGAGAAAAGGAGCAGGAGTTACTGATGGTGAAGAGCAACAGTCTTACCTACATCACCCAGATAAACCTAAAAAACGGGACCCGGTAACACTCCTCTCCCCAGGATAAAGGATGTCTTTGTTTCACTGGGGCACCGTGGCGACATAAAGACGAGTGTGCTACACCCCTCTGAAAGCCCGCCCCTCCCAGAAGTCAGCGTTTCAGTGAAGCACAGGCAGTGAGCACTGCTGAGCTACACGTAACCTCATGCCTGTCCCAGCACTGCCCGTGGCCAGCACCAAAGGGCAACGTTCCCCGAGCTGCGCCGGGACGTGCACCAGCAGGCCAGCCAGCCGCACAGCGACACGCCACACACAGCGCCACCCTCCCTAGTTTCTTCACTGGGGACAGCCTCCAAGCTGTCCGGTGTCAACGCAGCACCCAGACGGTCACGCTAAGGAGCACGCTGGATACTGCCAGCGAGCTAAAGGTTCGGAATATCTTCAGGAGGATAAACATTTACAGAGAGGATTCACCAGCTTTTAGCTTGCTGCTGTAGCAGGTCTGGAGCAGCCCAACACCCAGCGATCCCAGCTACCTTCAGCGCCGCAACAGCCCAGTCCGTGACCAGGGACGGGGAAGCGCTGCTCTGCTAGACTGGGCCTAACCCTTCTTCCACCCCGCAGTTAACGCTGGAAGCACCTGTTGTACGAAGGGGGCGAGAAGAGTTGGACGTCCTGGGTCTCCTGGCATTCAGCAGTGCTGCTGTCACTCGCCACGCGTGTGCGCAGATGCTGCTTAACTTCCCCAGAAACACTACACAAAACCAGCCAGAGCGGTGGGGAGAAGCATGATGCCCACGATCACCTACCACACCACCAGAAGTAATTCAAAGATTAAGGCTACCTTTCTTGCTGGGGAACTCCGAATGCCAGGTTTTGGGGTCCCCCCTCCAAGACTGGATTGTATCCATCCAATGTTGGCATCCACGTGACATCTGCAGCAGCTATTGCAGCTCAGCTCAAGACCACCGTTCCGACAGGGAAACTCACTGTCTCCCAAGAGATGCGGGAGAACGGCTGTTTGGAAAACGCTCTCTGGCAAAGGTGACAGATTGCTCCCAGAACACTAAACTTTCTAAACCCAGTAAAAGCCCTCGCTCAGCTTCACCTCCGCTGTCAAGCACCTGTGCTGTACCTGTGCTTTGTTTCGTTACTCCAACTGCCCCTCAAACTTCCGCAGGCATTTTTACCCTTCGTTAGGAGTCAGTTTGCGAAGGAAGTACCCGCCCACACCTGGTGCAGCCCAGCAGCTACCAGCACTTTGTGTGGAGTGCCAGCTTTCTGCCAACTGACGTGAAACACCCAGAGGCCAGGCGGAAAGACGGCAAGGAATTTTTTCCGTAATGAAAAAGGTTGAGGTCATTAAAAGTTACCAGGAATCAGTCATGATTTATTGATGGAAACTTCAGCTCCGTTATCTCCAGGTCAGGCGAGCTGCTGCCACTTCTATCGCTGTAGGTGTCCCTGCAGAATTCAGAAAGAGTTCGTTTTACAGAGGTCAAGTGCTTTGCATCAGGAATTAGTGGAGCTTGGCAGTAAGGGCTGCTGGCTGAGGCTGAAAAGCACACAAAATTCCTAGTACAGCTCTCCCTTTGGAAACAGGGCTGAGTCATCATCAGTTTTAAGGTTTGTGAATGAAAGTGATTCTACATGTAATAGGCATTTTCTAAGGCAAAGTTTATTCCAAATGAAACTCGTTGAGTAGGAAATGGGAGGCTGGCTAACCACCCATAGGCCATTCTGTTTCAGCTTCCAGGAAGGGCTGATTGCTTTTAATACATTAAACTGCTTTTTCAGAATCACCAAAAATTCAGATCGGGAGGGACCTCAGGACACCGCAGGGACAGCAGTCAGATCAGACACGGCTGCTCAGGGCTTCATCCAGCCGCCTTCTCCAAGGACGGAGACTGCGCAGCCTTTCCAGGCAAGCTGCACCAACGCATGACCGATCTAACGCTGAAAAAGATTTTCCTGGTATCCAGCCGGAACCTCTCCCTTCAGTTTACATCTCTTGTGGCTCACCCTTCCACCAGGCGCTTCTGTAACGACCCTGTTTTCAGCATCTCTGTCACCTGCAAACCTCAGAGTGCAACGACGAGGCCTACACCTGAAAACACGGAGAGTTACGGGAGCGCAGGAATGAAGGGGAGAACAGCCTGGGCTGGAACTGCCACCAGTATTTTTAGATTGTGTGCTAATCATGAAACGGTTTATGACCGCGATCACAAAAGACTCCAGGAGCAGGTAACACTAACTCTGGATGCTGCAGCGCAGAGGAAACTCTGCTGCGAGGAGCCATTTCAAACTCCAGTGTGCAGAAGCGGGAAATCAAGATAGCCCTCAACCCTTGGAAGCTTCGCAATGAGCGATCTCCACCCAGAAACTCCCTTCAGAGCTTATCAGTCAGAGCACAACTGGCAGCCGTTCTCCACACATCCACGCAGGAATTCCTGTGGTGCAGGTGCACTGCAGCTCAACCCAGAAGGCCACTGACTTCATTTCCGCATTGCTGCGGTTCAGAACGTTCAGTGGTACTTCTCTTCTGCATTTAGTTTGGGCCTTTTCTGTTCAGTGCGTGTTAGCACGCCAGCTACAAAAGCAAATCTTCTGCTCTCCTCCCTCGGGAGGAAGATGGGTCACTACCAAAGTGATCCTGAGTTGCTGCATACTGCCACAACTGCTGAGCAGAACTGTGGAGCACGAGGGAGCAGCAGAAGGCAGTAACTGCACCCCTAAGTCTACTCAAAACAGTAGCTGCTTTGCAAACTGAGAACAAAGAAAGCTTAAATCCGCAGAAAAAGTAAAAATGAAGCTGCGCCCACCAGAGTACAACCAGCACCAGCAACAAGTTTCTTAAGGACCAACCAGGACTTAGGGAACATGGGGAAAAACCCTGTGAGGTGTGCAGTCACCGAGAAGAGCAGCCCCAGCTGCAGCTTCCCTGAGACCTCGGACTGACACACAAGACCAGAGTGACCCTCCCCGAAGTCGGGAGCCCACCACAGGACAGCTCTAGGGCACTACTGTCAATGTGCCAGACGAGAGCCTTCGAAGAAAGAGCCGAAAGCAGGGGTGCTGCAAACACCCCCTCGTGCCCCGCAGTACCTCTGTGCTGAGAGGATTCTCCAGTTCATCCTGCGGGAAGCAGCACTGCCCTGTGAAAGGTCTGACTGGTGTCCACCTTCAACCTACCTGGGCGAGAGCCTGCAGCCCTTCTGTAGATAATGCGGGAGTCTTCCTGCAGATGCCAGGAGGAGGCCGAAGTATGGGGGAGATGGCTTAATGGGTCTGGAGAGGAATTCAGGGTGGTACTGAACTCCAACAAAGAAAGGATGCTCTATGAGAAAGAGACAGAAACATCAATGTCATCTCAAACCTGTGGCTGAACTGCAGTTGCAAGTGCTGACCACACTGAAGCCCTGGTGAGGGGAAGGAAGTGGCATTTCAATCCTGCCTTTTGTCCCTAAATGGAAAGGCACATGGGATTTTTTTTTTAGTGTAATTCTATGGATGGAATCGTTCCAAGAAAGCCTCAGCTGGTGCCACACGGACACCTGCTCAATTACCCTCTGAACACTTTCCCTGTAAATACCTATACCCACAAACTGACCACTTAACTACTCACCTTCCAACTCGACCACTTCCATTCGCTCTCCCTCCTCATCCTGGCCCACGAACTTCAAACCTTGCTCCTCAAAACACTTCTTCAATTCTGGATTGACCTGGAAGACAGAAGGAGAAAAAACCCTTATCTCTCGTGTTTGGGTAACACAGAAAAGCTCAACACCTGCAACAGCATTTTTACCTCAAATCTGTGTCTGTGCCTCTCTTCCAAGAAATCGTGATCTCCGTACAGCTTCCCAAAAAAGAGGAAATGCCAAACAGCTCGCACAATGCCAAGTTGTTAACAAGTTCATATGAATATCGTCCAGCAAAATCGGCCACTTGTAGGGGGTACCAAATTCACTGATCTCCGTTTCACTACCAGAGCAAAGTCTGCAAACACCTACCATCCAAGGATGCGTTACCATGCCCAGGTCCCACTTCCCCACACCCACCACACATGCACATCACTCCCAGGAAACAGTTCCAACAGAGGTATGAAATGCCATACTCATGATTGAATTCTTGGTTTGGAAGAGTGTTCTTCTCTTGCCAAGCCTCATGGTCCCACCCATTTGCCCAGGATTATGCTCTGGCATGTCTATCACCTGTGGAAAGCATTCGGAGAGGGAGGTGAGAAGGTGGAAGGAGAGACAGTCCCACACAGACTCTGACATGTTAAAGGGGGGGAAAAAACCAACCTCCGTACAGGAAACAACCAACCCACCCCAAGGCACGTTGTCTTGGCAAGACAGAACAGAACTAGGTTAGTTATCTGAGTTATTCTAGTACAGGCTGTAAGAACATATGGAAGGTACTCGGGAAGCTTTAGCGTAGGAAACTGTCTCAGTCACAGCCTGCGCAGACCCCACGCACTAATCTGTGCTAATTACTGAACTGAGAGTTGAACAAACAAGCAGATTTCCCAAAGCAAAGTCCCCAGATCAGAATCATTTCTACGCTGAAAAATAACTTCATAAGCTGTAAGTTTTGGTTTGTTTTTAAACTTTTTTGAGTAGCATTTTAAATTAGAGCAGAAGCCAGTCATGGTGGTGGAGCCTGGATGAGGCACACAGAGCCTGCAACCTGTGAAACAGTTTCAGAAACCTGTCCATAAATGCTCTGAGAAACTCACGTCTGGCTATGCTGATCCCAGAGATCGAAATTAAACAGTTATGCAGTGGAATCTGGATATCACTAAATCTTCAACGTTCACACCGTGAAACCAGTTAGCTTTCAAACTGCTCTTTAAGAACCTTTTACCTCATCAAAAACACCTTGGTTTATGAAAAGGTGTAACTAGAAAGCAAAGAAGTGTTTCACCTACAAGCACTGCAGTCTTCTATGAAGCAGCAACTGCCAGAGTTACAGACATTTCTTTGCAGATTAGTGAGTGATGGAAGACAGACTTAAAAGCCACAAGACGTAATTATCCAAGCTCTTAACCGGACCAACAGGTATGTGCAGAGAAGTCTGGTGCAGTAAAGATATTACAAGCAAGTTGCCACGAACTCACCACTGGATGAGCAGTTTTGGGGTCAAATTCTGTCGAGTTAGCATCTGCAATGTTACGTGCACCAATTACAAACACAAAGTCTCTCATACCATGCCACGCGTTACAGACCTCCCCCAGGTAGAGCGGCACCTCATCCCTGTGCTCGCGGTGAGCGGCAGCCGTCACTGCGCTGAGCCACTTGCCTGCGGCTGTGCTGCCCGTGCTGAGCGCTGCCAGCTCAGCCCCAGACCACAGGAGCAGGGCTCTGCCAGCACTGCTTGGCATGAATTTCTGAGACTGCCTGGACATTGCAGTCTTGGGGCAACCACTCTCATGCCATTGGTGAGGGTCATTCAGGAAAAAACACACATTCAACAGCCTACAATATTTTACATAAAGCCAGGGAGTGGGAGGGGAGCAGAAGTACTCCAAGAAACACATTCCTCCCCTCCCCACTACTAGTGAGACTCAGAATCAGGCTGAGAAACTACATGTAGCACCCTGTAAAGACAGTTTTGAAACAGGGACCTCGTCATCTCGAGCATTGGAGCCCAGAAATTAATTCAGCTCACTGGAGTAGGTGCAACTGCCTCGTCAGCTGAACTGCTTTTCGGTCTTCACTCCCCCTGGCTATAACAAGAATTTAGGATATCCAGCACACCTAGGCACAACTCCACTCGGGTGTTTTATCTGGGAGCTGAACATCACTGTAAGCAACAGACAGTTTTCTCTCGTCGTACACATGCCTTACTCCACTGATTTTTAGTAGGATAAGGAAACTGTTCTTTTTCCTCTGCATTAGCAAAGGAGATGGAGAATTTTACCGGCCTAGGAAAAATAAATTAAATCTACCTACCAATGAAAAATTAAAAGTTGCAGGTATTACTCAAGCAATAAAGAAATGACCCAAACCCAGAAGGGGTTTTGTGCAATTACCTTGCCAACCAAGAACACTGCGTGCGAACTCCACAACTGCTAACTGCATTCCCAAACAAACTCCTGCAGAAGGCAAGGAAGAACACAGATCAAGTCAGGACAAGGACCACAGATCTGTGCTGCAAAGCACACACGCCTTCACAGAGCAGTCCCAAGTCAGAGAACCTGGGTGAGACTGACCTTTGGACTCGGAGTTAGGGGTCTGTTCGCTCTGTACCACATAGTTCTGACAAGTTTTACTCCACGAGTCCCTTCCCCACACCCTCTGCTCACACAACCTTTCCAGGCTCTCGCTCAGTCCATTTGATTTAAAAGCCGTCACGTATCTCTTTGTGCCAAGGTGACCGCAGCCTCCTCCAAAACTTCCTCTGAGCTCCTACCCCTCGTTACAGAGATTCCATGTCATCACATCTCAGCCAACCCCAACCACTTCAGAGCCCACTACAGATGATGGCTGTCTTGCCCCGGTACGCTGAGCATAAATCATCGCTTCCTCAGCCAGTCATTTTCAAAACTGCACGTTCTGGATACTAAGGAAAATAAGCAAAGCTCTTGCTGAAGACCACTCAGGCTGTTATTCAACCTCCTTCTTCCAGATGAAAGATGTTTCTCACCTAAGAAGGGTTTTTTCTGTTTCCTTGCCCAGGAAATAGCTTGAATTTTGCCTTCTGTCCCTCGAACACCAAATCCACCAGGAACCAGAACTCCACTGCATGAAGACAAAAAGATTCCATTCACAGAGGCCTCACCAGTGTGGATCTCCCCAACCACATACCATCTCTCTTCCCTAAACATCTTGGAGTTGCAAGACCTCACTCTTGAAAGGGCTTTCAAGTGCCCCACATGGCAAGGCCCGTCTGCAGCACACTCTCCATGTGACTTTGAGCCATCACAGAAAATGTTACACCGTTTTCAGGGAAATGTTTTATAAATGCAAATTTTAACCTTCCCAGACATCCCACACGCTGTGCAGGTCACAGTACTAGAATGGTTCGTGTTGCATGACCTACATGCTCTGCACCAAACGTATTTGCTAACAGATCACCCAGCCAGGCCCACGCTTGAAGCCACTGGCTGCAGCATCAGGTTGTCCTGACCACAGGCACAGGGACACCAAATTCTGCAGGAGGTTCTGCATTCTACTGGTACCACCCAAAGCCTGCTTCCCCAAGGGCTAACAAGCCCCACTGGTTGCTGTTTTCTGGGCTAACTCTTGCACTCCTCTGCATCCTAGTGCTTTTTCCTTCTCACACTTTCTTCCTAAAGAACTTCATACCACACTTACACCTTCCATCCTCTCTCTTTGGCTTTAAGAGCCTTTGCCAGCACTGATCCTTTCCCCTTACTGCCTCTCACTCGATTTACCCACTAAGCCTGTGCCTCATCTCCCCTGCTGCTGCCTTTCACAAACCCCCTTGCTTATGTAACAATTCTCCAGTTTACATCCTCCTAAATTTTGCTGAGAGGCGTTTGGGGCACTGTCAGAGCATGCTGGTGCAGTGCCTAAGAAAACAGTCTCCAGTGAGGCTCGGAATTCCAAAACTGCCAATGGCCGCAAGTTTATCAGACACGCTCCAAAGAAACGGCCAGAGTAGTAGAGTCTTACTCAGCACCACACAGCTTCTGCCAGGCTTCGTGGTACCGGACAGGTTCTTCCTGCAAAGTGTCTGGCTCCAAGTCAGCAGAGTCAATATACTGTGAAGAAACCCAAAAAAGGATGATGAGATACAGCTACAAGAGTGTAAAGACAGGGTCTCCTTAATTCTCATTAAATTAAGACAGCAGCATTCCTCCTGGATACTTGCTTATGTTTTTTCTGTGCTGATTTCCTGCCTGCTAGTCAAACAAAACCACTTTCCAGCACCATCATACCACAGATGCACAAAGAGCAGCTGTGTTTTGTGTCTTCGCTTCTCTGCACCTCTGCGGTCACATAAATGAGGCTGATTTCCAGGGGACCCAGGCTCATTAAATGTAAAGTCTTAAGAGAGCACAGCGAGATGGGAACGCACGGCTGTGCAGACAGAAACAACCACACACCAAGAGAAAAACCGAGTCACCGTCTCATCAAACACAGGGCATTTGATCTTCAAGAGAGACTGAAGAACAAATAGGATATGGTGAAACACAAGGATGCTATGACCAAGGTTACGTATGGAAAAAACCCTGCATACTTCCCAGTTTTTCATCTCCAGCATTCCCCTATCTCTGAACTCCTGTAGTCTGCTTACCCTTCTGAACCACCATTTTTGGTGGTTTGGTTTTGGTTTTTTGGTTTGGTTTTTTTTTTAATTTTAGGCTGGGAATGCTGCTCAGCAGTTTGCTAACCCAACGTGAGATCTCTATGCACAGGACTCACAGAGCCCATTCCCCTGCTCAACCATACACATACAGCTGGGACAGAACTACCCACAGATGTATGCACAGGGTTTACCTTCACCAGTCTTACTTGGTTTACTTCTTTTCTGCTCTACTGATTTTGTAAGTTGTAGGGTAACACCAACGGAGAATAATGCTGCTATAAACCAAGCACCTGATTCCATGACTCACTGGCATCATGAAGCCACTGAACATTTTAAAAGTTTATTTAAATGAAAGAAAATTTCTGACAACAGATACATATTTCACCTCTTCAGAGCATCTTGCTACAACCAAGAGCCTTAAAAGCACCTGTGTAGCCAAACCCATACTAAAACCTTAATAAAGCCTGAGGCAGAAGCATCATAAAACCTGTGAGTACCACAAGGATAAGAGCAACAACCCTAAAAAAAGATCACCTCCAACAACTGTCAGAGAAATGAGAGGAAACAGTACATCTGCTGCTTTATCACAGTTCAGCACGCAACACTGCAGAGTTCCCATCAATTACAGACACCTTGTATACCTTGCAGGATGAAAGGCTGGGTTGCTTTGAAGCTGTTTTATACCTGTTTTGATGCTGTAAGCCAAGGACAAATTTAAAGTTCACTGGCTGAATCAACTCTGCCTTACTGTCTATGGGTTTGTGAAAATCTTAAGATAAGTAGCACTGAGGCAGAAGGAGTAATGGGGGGGAGAAGTTTGCACACGTTTGCACCCACCCCTACCTTAATGTCGAGTTTGTGGTTGATAGCCAGTGCAGAATGCTCCAGTGCCTTGATGACAGAGGCGTAGGAATCAGAAAACTTAGTGTATTTGCCAACAAGGGCAATGGAACATGTTTCAAGGAGACGGTCATACCTGAACAAAATCAAAACACAAGGGTTATTGCATCATTAACAGGAAGTGGGGGCAAGAATCACCCACATTCTACTCAGCTTTTCAAGTAACATAAACAGTTGGGCTCTTAAAAGTCTGTCCAACTAGAGAGATGACAGGTTTGGAAGAGATGACAGGTTTGGAAGAGATAACAGGTTTGGAAGAGATGACCTCTTGTACGAGCTATGACTTTTAAACATCAAAGCAAGAATAGAAGCAAGGGAGATGAAAAAATGACAAAAAAAGCTGCAGAAAGTCAGGTATAAATTAATTCATCCCTTCTTATGCTGAAAAGCCATTCTGAGTAGACCCAAACTGTCATTTCAGGAAGCTGTATTAGACTCAAAGTCTGCAGTAAACTATCAGGAGAGAGGATCAAAGCATGGCTCTGCATATGTTCATACTGTACAGCACCTCCCCACACTGCTTCTGACCGAGTACACCAGCAGCTAGAAATACAGAAACGACGTCTAGAGGCCTAAGGCTGTACTGCCTGCACCTCCAGCTCCCAGCCTCTGGCAGCATGGGGTTTGCGCAGCATTCTTGGCCACAGCTGAGTTATTTCAGAACTGCTAAGGACCTTCAACCGAACTGGTTACAAGGACTTCCCCCATCCAGTGTTCTTGACAGTGGTGGCGTGTGTCAGGCATACAAAGGGAAACATCTAGATACTGAAAATTAATTTCTCATAAGGACAAACATATTTGAGGCTTCACAGAGGGCCTGAATGCCAACTGAAAAGATTCAGTTCACTATTTCCCCATGAAAATGGAGTCTATTCCCCACAAGACATAAAGCCACCATGTCCTAGGACCCTCAGACAGAACAGTCACAAACCAGTCATTTTGCTTGCTTGAATGCATACTCAAAAGGTGCATTTTCATTGGAACTCCTGATGACTCCTACATATGCCTACGAAAGGATTTCAACGCTGTAATGTCTCTGGGGTTTCTGTACGAAAAGGGAGGGCAGAGCTGTCCACTTTTACTACACACTGGTTTTGACACAGACAGTACACTGCCAACACAAGGTAAGGAACTCAGTAACGTTATCTTAACAGGATCCTCATGTCAAAGACTGATTTTTTTTCCCCCCGAAAAGACAAACATCTAGGAAGAAAATACATTTTTGTAGTAAAAAAAGAAAAAAAAATGACAGCATAAGAACACTCGAGGAACATGAAGCAGCACTTGTCACCTAATAACCAACAGCCAAGACACTAATCTAGAGTCTTAACTCAGACTACGCCAGCAGTGCAGCTCACCTGTCAGCCATTTCCTTCCATTTCATGAGCATCCTCCTGGGCTGCCTCTCAATGGGGAGGTCAAGCCTGTGTCTGAAGTAGTCAACAACTCCCTGCTCCTCTAACAACAGAGGAACCCGGTAGATAGAAGAGACGTCATGAACACAGATGACCTGTTCATACAACATGAATGTCATTAAAACAGATCTAAGTGCCTGTGCAGTTCATTTTAGACAGATATTCAGAGTGCTTCTGTCTCTAGCACACAACCATACCACCACCTAAACTTGCAGGAAATCACATCTGTTGAATAACGTAACACAAGACACTTAACATTAGTCTCCACGCGCTTGGAAAGGTCATCTTTCAACACTTCCCAGGTATTACTGCTCACTGGAACTCCCTGGGAAGGGCTACAACACGATAACCTAGCAGTAAGAAAGTCAGCTGCCACGCAAGTTACGCGAGCGTGTATCGCAGTTCAAAGAACGCTTCAGACAGACTTCTCTGATACAGCCTTCCGGGTGATCCTAACTGACACCACGGCTAAACTGCCCACAGTTTTCCCACCACTGTTGCTCTTAACCAGGGCTCCCAGTTTGATTAAAGCCCAAGGAAACCTGTGACCTCAACACAGCACTAAATTTTACAGGGTGCAAAATCAAACTCAAGGTTAAACAACTATGAGCTAAGAATTCTTAGGTCCATGGGGAACGTCTGCATCAACAGTTCTAGTTCACTGGAATGGGCCTTCTCAGAAAACGAAGGATGGCTCCAGACAACTGTCACCTGTCCATCAAGGAAGAGACTGTATTTCAAGGATCAAAAATACACTGGCACGCCTCATGTCTCCTGACTCAAATGAAAACAGAGTTCTACACTGCACCTAGGCTGCAAACTTTCTCCTTTATACTCAAGAGCATTCACTTCTCAATTAAGTGCAACTGCTGTCAGAGAACAACTGTAAAACATTGCATTAAACTTCTGGGAAAGTGACTGACAAAGCCAACTTCAACTCCTGGCCAACAAGAGGAAGATATTTTACTGCTGACATCAGTATTACTGCCTGCTAATTCTGAATACAGTACTTGAAACTGCAAGACTCAGTTTGATCTCACTCTATAGGAAATGAATAAAAATTACTTGACAGAGCCTGGAATTGTGAAGTGATAACTAAGGAATGTGGAAGGATAACTAGGGTCAAAACCAGCTATTCAGAAAATACCTTGGATTGCATAGGATTCTCTAAGCCCACACTAACTATCTTATAGGAAAATGGGGCTGCTGGCATTAAAAGGACTATTTTTGCAACAGCCTTCCAACCCAAACCATTCTATGATTCTTTGTGAGGAATGTAGGTAAGACAAAGCAGCAGATGAATTATGCAGCTAACAAAGGACACAGCTAGAACACAAAAACACTACGCTCAGATAAAACTCCACTCAGCATTTGACAAACAGCTAGAATATTTATTGCAAGGAAGTGCAGACAGCAATCTTTACCTGTTCTGGCTCAACATGACAGAACATGGAAATCTTTTCTTTTACTGAGGTATCCAAAGGAGTGGAGCATCTGCAAACAATCTAACAGAACAGCAACATCAAAGTTGTAAAGCATAACAGAAATGTTCAGACATTCATACAACGAAGCTCTAAAAAACTTTCTTTCTGCAGTCTCCATGAGTTGGTGAAAAAAACCCAACTCAGTTACTTTTACATCTCTACTACCAACATACAGGAGCTCTCAACCTAAGCATTATTTAGACTAGGATGTTGGTGCAACATGCCAGTACTGCATTTCTGAATTCAAAGCCATGCAGCAAACCTTACCAGATCTGGTGAGAGACCAAGACCTCTGAGTTCACGAACACTGTTTTGGGTGGGTTTAGTCTTCTGCTCTCCTGTAGAACTTGGCTGGTCAGAAAAGAGCAGAAGTCAGTATTATCAAGTTATGATGCTATGTAGCAATGATTCACCAGGACTCTCCACCCTATTTGACTTGTAAAAACTTAGACCCAGTTCTTAGACAATTCACATGAACTTCACATACTCCTCTACGCTTTTATTTTAATCTCAAAGACTGAAAGTATTGAGTAGAAACCGGAGTTCAAGTCTGTACACCTGGCCTGGGCAGGAGGGATGGAAGAGAGGGAAGAGAACAAAGACCAGTCTGCACTCCACTAACTGCCAGGTTGCTCTGTCAAATCCAGTTCTGACACAAGGAATACTAATGCATTCCAGTCCTGTTAACATAACCATGGAAGAATTTATACAGCAATGACTTCATAGTAGAGATTTTTTGGTTTGGTTGGTTAAGACTGTAAATTGTCTCCAAAACCAGAGCAGGTAATACTGATGAGGTTATATCAGGCATTATAGGATATATACACGGGTACTGTCTCCAGCTCTGGGGCCCCCAGCATCAGAAGGACCTGGACCTGTTGGATTGGGTCCAGAGGAGGCCATGAAGATGATCAGAGGGCTGGAGCACCTCTCCTATGATGAAAGGCTGAGAAAGTTGGGCTTGTTCAGCCTGGAGAAGAGAAGGCTCCAGGGAGACATTATAGCACCTTCCAGTACCTGAAGGGGCTACAAGAAAACTTGTAGAGGGGACTATTTACAAGGGCCTGTAGTGACAGGATGAGGGGTAACAGGGTTTAAATTGAAAGTGGGGAGGTTTAGATTAG
>NW_010237804.1:15508-19511 GCF_000690775.1 Eurypyga helias
GAAAGGTGTCCCGGCCCATGGCAGGGGGGTTGGAACTGGATGGGCTTTAAGGTCCCTTCCAACCAAAACCTTTCTGTAATTCTGTGGCACAAAACACTTTGATACGCTTTTGATATTAACTAGAGTTCACCCCACCTGGACATCCATAAGGATATTTTTGTTTTCTTTGTGATTCCTAATTAACTGAATAGCACTCCTCCATAATACCTTTTTCTAGTTGAATCTCTGAACCAAGGGCAACTGCCACTCAAATAGTTATGGCTTACACAGCAGTCAGATATGAGTCTATGAAATTACTGTTAAAGATCAAGACAGACATTAAAAATATTGTCTATGGAAAAAAAACAAAAAAAAACCACCAAAAAAACCAGATTATGTTTCAAAACAGTATTATGTTTTGAAATTACAAAAGTAACACAACCTATGTAGTGAAGTACAGGTAATGTAAATATTGAGGGGGAAAAAAAGGCAGCACAAAGCAACAGAAATATTAAAGAACTCCAGGAAGAGCTTGGAGTATCTTATCAGTAAGTCCAAATGGCTGTGAAGTCTGGCTGTACCGCTGAATTTTGACATCAGCTTTGCAGAGATGAAAAGCTATGCAAACAAAGTGAAACTGGAAGTTTTCAACCCCAGAAAGCAAATTTACATGCAAAAGCTAGGAAACAATTCCACAAACAAAAACAACAATTAAAGATGCAAAACGGCATATGCTCCAACTCTCAACTGTTTATTACACCTTTACACTTTGAAAAGTTTGTTTGCTTCCTGCAAACCTTTTAAAATACATAACTATATATTCTCTGCATTTCTTCCAGAAGTTTCTGTATACAGAAATACATATATAAAAATGCCTATAGATACCACATTTTGGAAACGCATCTGTAGAAAGTGGGTGTTGGATTGGGGAAGGCTCTGACCACCAAAACGTTTCGTGTCCTTACCTGGGGAACTAGACTGACATGAATGTTACAAAAATTCTCTCTTTTGGCTTTGAACTGGAACTGGCGGAAAGCTTCAATGAAAGGCATGCTTTCAATATCGCCTACAGTCCCACCGAGCTGGGAGAGACAAAGACGTTTAGAATTAAAGTTAGTACCAAAACATCACCTACTGAATTTGATGCTGAAGTGTACTAAAACATACACAACAGGACACCAGAACATCTCCCCAGCACCTACCTCCGATTCCCTAAAGAAACACCAACATGAAAAGCACCAGGGATTGCCGCTTGTACGTACTACTTCCACAGCCTCCAATTTACCCCAACTATTGTTTTACCTTAATGGTTTCCCCAAAAATCAAAAAAACCCACCAGAAAAGCAGCTTCTCTTATGGACAGCACCTCTCCAGGGACATTATTTTTACCTCTATTCTCTCCTCAGGGAAAAGATTTAGATGTTAAAATTATCATTGATGAACATTAGGTGGCACTGAGAAGCCAAATTTCTGTGAAGTTTCAGCAGGTATGTAGTGGTTTCAGATGCACACAGGAACAGAGACAAGGCACTCTTGGGAGCAGACTGCCTCCTAGGTAAGTCAGCATGCAGGCTTGTAAACCCTGGAACAGAACTGGCACTCAAGCTGCCTAGAGTCCTAAGTCACCATGAACCGGGCACTCTGACAAGCTCTCTCCCTCCTGTATTAGCAAATCCTGCCAGCTAACTCGCAGTCTCAGAGCAGGCTTGTGAACCCTGGAACAGAAACTGGCACTCAAGCTGCCTAGAGAGTCCTAAGTCACCATGAACCGGGCACTCTGACAAGCTCTCTCCCTCCTGTATTAGCAAATCCTGCCAGCCAACTCGCAGTCTCAGAGCCTTCCCCTACTCTGTCTACTCTGACAGCAGGATGTCCCATACAATGCACAGGAAACTGCACGGGGTTTCACCACATGTGCCATTGCTTCTACGCTTGAACTAGTCACTCCAAAGCTCCTGTACTGCTAAGGAGGAAAGACAGCTGTTTCCAGAGGGTGATTTACCCACCCTCCCTCTACCCACAAAGGAAGAAGAGGGCATAGCATGATTAACCCAGACTTTGGCACATAAAGTCACAGAAGCTACAATACATTCTATAGTCTAATTGGCATTAACTGGAGAGCAAAGACCTAAGTCTTTCTAGGTGCAGATTCTGACACAGGGCTTCACTAGACCAAATAAGTGAAGCTAACCACAGGGATTTTAAACCAACTCAACAACATGCAAAGATGAACACTACTGTAAAAAAAACCTGATGGTGAAAAATATGCATATAATTCAGTTTACTCCATATAAGAAGCAAAACGATGTATTTTTAAGGGCTACAAACCTCAATCACACAAACTTGGGGTTCAATGCCATCTTCATCTACAGGAATTCGTGCCTGCCTCATTACCCATTCCTGTATAGCATCTGTGATGTGAGGAACAACTGAAAAAGAAAGCCAGGCAAGGGTTAAAGCCACCCACATTTCTCCCTCTAACTCATTATAGAGCAGATTATTGAAAATAACCAGCCAGTGCTTCCCATGTGACTTGAGCACTGATTTGTGTCTTTAAAGAAGTATGCATTTTTGAAGTGGCTATTTTTGGCACTTTCAAGAGCCACAGAGCCAAGAGCCTTGGCAGGAAACATAATCCTGCCTCAATTTAAACACATGTACGCAACGTCTCCGTTAAGCTGGAAGACTCGAGTACAAACAGTTCTTTGCTCTAAGCAGAGAGAGTTACTCTGTTTTAAACTATCTGTAAAAGTCCTGATCCAAGCCAGCTGTGGAGGATGCTTAAAAAGGAAAGGGACTGATCGGATCCTCAAAGATCCTGTGGGTCTTCTAATGACATTACAGTTATCAAAAGCAACACCAACTTTAACTAGCTCATAGTCCGTGGGTGTGTTAGTCTGAAGTCTGTTCACATGTAGTACTGCCTACATTAGGCAGTGGGACCCAAGGCCAGCATACAGTCCCAACAACAGGCAGTATGCTGCTGAGCAGGGGGAGGTTTTGTGGGGCTTACAGGTAACCGGATTCACAATGGCACACACCAACGTACCTGCACTGGTGCATCCTCTGCTTCCCCTTTCAGAAAACAAACAAAAAACATCACAAGGACAGTGCCTCAAGTTGAAATGTGAAAGCATCCAACCAGGACAAAAACACAGCATGTATTTCTGAGCATCAGAAGTTAAGCTTCACATCACCTTGGACAGTTTTGCCAAGATAGTCTCCCTTCCTCTCCTTGTTGATGACATACTGGTAGATCTTCCCAGTAGTCAGATTGTTGTCTTTGGTGAGTCGGATATCGAGGAAGCGCTCATAGTTACCAAGGTCCAGGTCCACTTCCCCTCCATCATCTAGCACAAACACCTCCCCTGTGGCATGCAAAAAAAGGCACGAGTGCACACATCACACAGAAATGGTCCATATCAGCAATTTGTTGGGTTTGCCTGCGACAGCTTCAAGAATTCAAAGTCAGGAAACACCTTCTTTGATTACTACAGGAAGTTTAGGAGGGGCTAATAAAACTAAAAGCCTTACATAGCGAAGAGGACTGCTACACTGAGGCCTGAATCCCTCAAACAGGCAGCAATGATAAAAGACCAGAGAGCACCTCTCTGCTGTTTGCTGATGGCACGATCAGTCGGGAGCCGCCCAGAGGCTCAGCCTGTGGGTCCCACACACGCAGCCAGAGGCGAGCTCTGCCACCATGCCCAGGAGATGGATCCTTCCGGGCAAAGCCAGCCCCGGGACCCAGCTGGAAGACCCTGTGGCCAGCTGAGGGCCGTCTGCCTGCTGACGGCTCAGCCCTGCGGGGCACTCACCGTGCTCGTATGGCGAGAAGGTGCCGGCGTCAATGTTGATGTAGGGGTCGATCTTGATGGAGGTGACATGCAGCCCGCAGGACTTGAGGATGGTGCCGATGCTGCTGGCGATGATCCCCTTGCCGATGCCCGAGATCACCCCGCCCGTGACCAGGATGTACTTCATCTGCCTCGCTACCTGACACCGCACCGCCTCAGCGAGGGCT
>NW_010237805.1:0-8870 GCF_000690775.1 Eurypyga helias
GCTGGAGTTAAACCACGACACCATGCAACTTCTCCAACTGCCAGCCAAAACCACAGCAGAATCAACAGTTCATTGCACTGGGCACCAGCTGGACTCAGGTGGGTAACCACATTATACGGGATGTCTGAGATCAGTCATTCGTAGCTAACGGTGATCAAATAAAGTTGAAACTTCATATTTCATCAGCCATGTCTACTCACCAGAGATTCCTTAATACTTAAAAACAACATTCACCTGGGAAGCCTTTGACCCCTTTAAGGACTTTCAAGTAGCTCTTGCACTTGTTGTGTTGGGTGGAGAAATATCCTGCTTTATTTTGGTCCCTCATATTCAGGTAAATGAGGTTCAGTTTATTTTCTATTTCTGTCTGTCTTAGCAAATAAAGAAGACCTGCATTATAGTAGCTCTGCTGTAAACAGAATGAAAAAAGTCAGTAGCAAATATTCCTCCTAATCAAAGGCACACCAAGAGAAGTCACTGATGTCTGAAAGCATTGACAGACTTGTATGGCACACCTGCTCCAAAGAGAATGGCTGATGCAGCTGGATAAAAGAAATTGCTTAGTTCTTCATATAATAATGTAAGAGTAATCCTAAGGTGAAAAGAGTTCATAAGAAATAAAGAGGATAGGTTTGCTATGGTCTCCACAACTTCCCTCACCCCAAATGCAGACTCTTACTCCATCCACTATTCCAGAAGAGTAAGTGGCAGTTCTAAATGTTACTCCTACAGCTGAAAGTGCTGCACATAAGCCATAGCTGTCCAATTTTAATGCAACTTGCATATACACTGGCAATTTAACAACAGCCCTAAAGCTATGTCTACCTTACATATGCACAACTATTTACATGAATTGTTACAAAAAGAAATTCAAACCATCATGAGAGCTGATTGTTCTCCTGGTTTCCCTTTAACTTTAATGAAAAACCTGCAAGCAAACAATGTTTTCCTCACCTTGAATTGACAAGGAAAGTGAATATGCAGGCCAGGCTTTGAGGGCTATATACAGTTTCTAAGGTTCAGTCCGGACCCCCTAAAGCAAAGTTTTGTAAACTCATAGGCCCTCAGATCTTATTTACTGAGCTCTTTCAAATACAGGACAAAGTCTAAAATGTACTACTCCTTCACTACAAAGAAATACACCCAATCCTCCAGGCAATGCTTTGAAAATTTATTCCTTCATGCCTTTATATTTAAATAATGTTATTTGTCAAAAAGTTACAGTGATTGCATTTAGGACCTTTTCATTCACCTTATGTAATTAGATCACACTACCAGTGACATTTTTACTCTTCCCTAGTAAATTGTCAGAAAGGACAGAAAACCCCAAAAGTCATAAGGCAACACTATATACTTAGCAGGGGATGAAATGAGACATCTTCTGATCATGTCACTTGTGCACATCCAGCTACCAATGCCAATTTTCTAATGCAGGGATTGATCATAAAACTGCTTGCACTGGCATAATGTCATATTATAATATAAAATATTGATTGCTTACTTTATAAACCCCTCTCTCTTCTTTTATTCCACTCCTCAATGAAAAAATTACATTAAGGTTTTCCAGAGAAGACACCTAATTGCCTACTGCAGCCTCAGATCAAGCAGGTATTTGCATGCTTTAATTTATGTCTACGAAGTTACTTCTGGGCGCAAAATAAGAGCTAGACCAAATCCAGCTTAACCAGTTTTCAACAGCCAAGTATACACCAATCAACATTATTGTCTATTTTACATTTGAAATTCAGTGTTGATTCCTCATTTTAAATAAAATATAAAATAAAATAAAATAAATTAAAATAAAATAAAATAAAATAATGCAATTGTGACAGAATTATGTCTTTATCAGGATAAACATTATTTTAAACATATCTGTTTGTTCAATTCGTGCAATATATTAGGATTCCAGGTTCATTTTGCTGCTTGCCACGATAAGGCAGAGGAGTGTGTGAAATGACAGGCCAGCAGGTACTCTTGGGAATTGCCCAGATACACACTTCTGGTACATGGGAACTACCTCACACTACTTCACATTAACCATAGGTCAAAAGCATGTACTGAGGCAGTAACCAATGCTATGAATCACAATGGACTAACCCCACAGTAATTTGTTTGTATACCCACAGCCACAGTTATGGGTATCAGAGCTGGGCTGGCTCCTTACCTTGCTATTTTAACATTCACGTCCTTCCACCTGTTCGTATTTGTCCTGTGGGGTGAAAACATATTGCACAGCTGTAGGGACCTTCTCATATTTTGATAGTGCAACAACATGCAATATTCCTATGTAACAAATACCACTATGCACTAACCACACAGTGGTCTGCCAGTATCCTTACCTTCATGCCCAGCTACAATGAGCAACAGTAAAAGCACATTGAACATGCTTGATGAGGTTGCTCCCTAAAGTTTAAGCCAACAATAAATAAACGTGTAATATTGACAACTGAGATTGCTATACAAACTGGGCGGTGACATTAATATGCATCTCAGCTAGTCTGAGAATCTGTAATCCTTAAACTCTGCTTTAAGATTGTAAAACTTTCCTGAACTCAAACAATAATTTCTATTCTACATTTCTTCATTTGATTTAACTATCAGAGTTCATAAGATTGCCTATTAGTCCATATATAAGAAACAGAAACATTCTTCTTACCCCAAATGACAGGGGCAGTGCAGCCTACAGCATACATTTCTATCAGCACCTTTAAATTTTAATTTTTGCCCTTTTCTTTATTCCTTCATGCACCTTTTCAATAATCTCTGTTTACTTTCTATTTTGTCTTCACTTTCTACCCTTTTTATTTTCCTCCTGTGGTTTTTTTTGTGTGTGTTTTTGTTTGTTTGTTTGATGATTTTTGTTTGTTTGTTTGGGTTTTTTCAGAAACCTGTGCTCTATTCCCATCTCCCACATCTCTATTAGTGTCTCCCTTACTGAGCAGGGCTGAGCTGTCAAGATGGAGTTAAAATTTGAAGCTAACATTATCAAAATGGGTTTCAGATAGAGCAAAACACTTTTTTTACCACTAATAACAATATTGTATAGAATACACACACAGTTAGGGAATTTTGTTGGAGGAAAAAACTTCTTTGTTTCCTTTCTGTAGAAGCCATCCTTATGCTAGACTATGCTTTTAAGTGAATATTGAGATAGTAAACATAATACAATTTCAAGGAGATTTTATAAAAATACAATATATTCTTAATCATTTGTCCTTTTTTTCTTTTTAAACTGTAGGACCGTTAACATTTTTCCTCTTTTCATTTACTAGAAAAGGTAAGTCATTACATCACCTAATACCAATTTGCACTTGTGTGCACTTCAAGATGCAAGTTTATGTTTCAGTTTCCTGATCTGCTGCTAGCAATAGTTCTGCCTTTGCCTGTCAATGAAAGATGCTGGATCTCCAGGACATTCCATATGAAAAAAAGCATTATTTATAAAAATGCTTAAAGTTTTCAAAAATGAAGGGGTTTGAGCAAGCACAGATCTAAAAATGCAAAACCAGATGTCTGACAAAGGGTGACCATTCTGCATGAACAGCAAACCAAACTGATCAATAACTGTCTGGATTCCCAGTATCCTCTGCATCAGAAATAATACAGGAATGTAAAAATGTGGACTTATTTGCAAATTTGGATACCAAAATATTTTAATTAGGTGCTCAAATAATGTGTAAGATGGTTGTTGGCAGAGAAGCTTTTTAGAGTTTGGAAGTTTTATACTCTCAGTAATATTGGGGAAATGCCAGGAAAAATTATGGTTGAAAAAAGACTCTGCTCTTGCAGATGTCAAATGCACTTCTTGGAGCCCAAAAGAACCATCTGGTCAACTGGGTTTCATGTTGTCATGATGTGTTTAGCTTCATGCATCCAAAGGATACAGATCTGAATTAGATCTAAATGTGCTCCACATACACATACTTTTGATGTCAAACTATGTAATGTTCTGGGTTGAAAAATTAAGGATTCATTTCACAAAGAGTGAAGCCAAGGCAAAAATTATCTCAGTCTAACTGTTTCTGAAGCAACAAAACTAGATGTGGAATTGATCTTCAGGTGGTTTTTTTTTTTTTTCCACCCAAAAAAGAATTAAAATCCCTTAATAAACATTTGCAAAAAGGAATCTGTCTACTTCCACTGAAAATTCCTCCATCTCTGTCTTACACACAAAGCTTATGTAATCCCCTCATCTCAAAACACAAGTTCAACATTATCTATCAGTGTACTGCTCCTAGATGTAAGGAATAAGTTTTCTACAGTTAGAGCAATCATTGACTGGCACAATCTTCCCAGAGACATAGTAGAGTCCTCATTGCTGGGGGTTTTCAAGACACAGGTGGACAGGGTGCTAAATAATCTCATCTACATTCCATTTACCACAAAAGGTTGGACCAGATGGTCTTTCAAAGTCCTTTCCAACCTGAGCTGTTCTATGATTCTGTATGAGAGCAATGTAAATAGAAGGTCTTAATCGCAAAACAGACCTAAAACAGAAAAATTCAAATAAAAACATCAGAAAACAAGATTTGCTTCAGAAGAAGACAGACTGTTGCACTTACGTAAATAGCACTCTATTCAATACACATACATTTGGGGGACTGCCTTTTAGTACTTTGAAATTGCTTTCAGTGGGATTCATTCTGAAGTATTTAGACCATTTACTCTGGGGTTATTTTAACCTCAGTTAAAACTCATGACACCAATCCTTCTTCACCGACTTAGGATATTTAACTTTGGACTTCGGAAATAACAGTTACATCTAATACCTAAAGTAGCAGGTAATAGCATGCCTTCACTGTGTTGTATGTTAGAAATCACCACAGAACAGAAGAAGAGCATCTAGGTAGAAAGAATGAAAAAATATTTCAAAGAACTATTTTACAGACATGCAAGGTTTTTTTCACAATATTTACTATGGAGCAACAGGGGAAATAAGATTAAATATTTGAAGAATAACATGTTTTTAAGTTAAAAAAACTAAATCACCTGGAACATGTATTCCTCTAAGGAAAATTCTACTTCACAAGATAGTCATTGCTGATGACTGCTGCTGTGCTATTTTTAAATGTTCTCCTCCCAAAGGTAAGAGAGAAAAATAGTTCATCGCAGGCAGTGGTTTGGAGCTAACTTTGTATTTGCACGTCCTTTTAATCTACTCACCTTGTTTTTACCCAAAGTCAAATTTTTCCAGAAGAAAATCGCTTCTTCCCTAGAAAACATATTGTAAAAAGCTTTAAAGGCAGTATGCCAGCCCACGACCATGAGCCAAATCAGAAGGAAAAAGAACAGAAAGGATCTCACAATCCCAAACAATGTCAATGTGCCCCTGAACCAATGCCGAGGTTATGGCATTTGTCAGAAAACATATATGAAGTTCTTTGGATATTGTGCTGGGTTTAGTCAGGAAAGAGTTAACTCTCTTTACAATGGCTGGGATGAAGCTGTGTTCCTGGATTTATGCTGAGAAAAGTACTGATAAAGTGTCTTTTTAGCTGGTGCTGTGGAATGCCTGCACCAAATTCAAGGTATCTCTCAGCTTCTGATACTGCAGCTGCATTCCCAGCTCTCTCTCACTACAGGCAGCGTGGGGGAACGCACAGTTCAGACAGCCAACACAAATTAACCAAAGTAGTATTTGATTCCATAGTACATCAGGCTAGGTACATAAGCGGGGAGTGAGTTCAGGGGCCATTACTCTTACACTTACACTCTCATACTTGCTTTCACTCACTTCACTCTAACTCCTTTTGTTAGCTGCTTTGCTAACTCCTTTGCTGGTTCATTCATGAAGGATTTAGTGGATTTGTTAGTATTCCTGATCATGCTGGCGCTGATATGGTTTGCTCAGACTCTGCTGTGATTTCTCTTCGGTTCTGGCTCTCGGGCTGCGGCTCTCGGGATGTGATCACTCTCGGGTTGCAGTTCTCTGGCTCTCTGGCTCTTATTCTCCCTACTCAGGACCTGGTCAGCAGGTGGTGAGCAATTTCAGCATAATTGTATTATATTACATCATATGTTTTATTTTCTCTTACTTTAATTACTTATTATTAGTAGTATTTGTATATACTCATTTAGATTTAATTAGTACATAGTTCTTATCTCAGTTTTACGTGCTTCCTTGTCTTTTCCCTCCAGTGGAGGAGGGGAGGGAGGTACCTGTGAGAGCATGCTATTTTTTAGCTGGAGTTAAACCATGAGAGATATTTTTAAAAATAGTTTGTGCCAAACGTGCTGAAAACAACAAGGTGGTTCTTTGTTTGGTTGGGGTTTTTTTCCTCATGTTACTGCTTGTATACATCATTGTTACAGCATTGTGTCATTTTGATATATGAGAAGTATAATAAGTTTAAATGAAGATTTGTGTTTCTTGCAGGCAAGACAATGATTTTCTTAGAATTTATTCCAAGGAAGATGCTAGGATGTTGACTTCAGTTCTGCAAATCCTCATCATCCCTTCACTCAGAGTGAAGTCCCTTTCACTTTGCCTCTCTTGAGAGGAGAGAGGAGTGTGTGGGGAAAAGAAGAGAAAAACGTTGTCTTTGAACAATTCATTGAGGGTGGTCACAAAACTACCGATAACTATATATGAAGTAAAGCAGAAATGAAGAACATAATTTAAAAATTATTACTGCAAATAAGTAGAGGGAAACATTAAGAGGTCAGCAGCTAAAACCAACTGACATACTGATTAGTATCAGAGTTATGGTTACTAGGACAACCACAGCTCCCCTTTGTTCTTTTAATATATTTGGTTTTGCACTGAAATTTTTTTATTTTTAGTAGCTCGAAAACTTAAGCATATCTATAGGTACAGACAGAGCACCCTGGAGCACAGAAGACTTTTTTGGGAATCCTGTATATTCAGCATGGAGTTGTCAGTCTCACTACATAGACTTCTACCTTCTCATCAGTTTATATTGGTAAAATATTTTAAAAGCTAGAACTCCATATATCTATTTCTAACATTCATTACACACTTCTAGGCATTTGAAAGTCCCTAGAAACTTGTTCTCTTAAGAATAGTCCCATTTCAGGACGTAAATATCTGACAGAAGTGCACACACTTCCATCTGTACAGCCATCCTTGAAATCAATGACCAATGCAAAGCTTTCTCCCTGTGGAGGTTAAGCAAATCACAGGAGTTTGTTTGGACCAAGCCTGGAAACAGAAACCAGGTCTTTTGCATGACTGAATAATGCATTACTTAAAGGTTATTGTGATTATCTTGGGTCTCAGTTACAAAACATTACTGATAATCCTCATTTTGATTAATATTTTTTGTTTGGGTTTTGCTTTTAGGTTTGGCCTGTTGCTCTTTTAAATAATACTCAGGTATTCATGCTCTTGTACACACCAGTGCCTATTTATACTGTTTGGTAAGGAAGAGTTATTGCACTACATCTCAGAGGAGATATACAATATTTACAGTTATCTTAGACTGAAAAGTTTATTGAACAGACAAGAAGACCAACTGTTATGCTTCTTGGATGATTTATAAAATAACCTGCAGGAAGACAGAAAATGACAGCTAGGATCAATAATGGGGAGTGTGTGCTCTTTCACTAGGATTTATGAAAAGCAGCTTGGGGAAGGCCCAGTTTGGGGAGCTGAATCTGGTGTGTACTGATGAAGAATACTTGAGTGGAATGAAGTTATGCTAATTGTAAGGTTGCAAAATACGTATTGCCCAATTGTAAGCAGAAATCAGAACACTGTTGTTACTAATTTGAGTGCAAGGAGAAAAAAACTAGTACAATTCTAAAAATTTCTTGAGAATTTCACATAATGCAGTCACACAAAGAATTAGTATTTGCTAAAGCTGGTAGTCTTTTTTTTCATTTGAATAAATTATCCCAACTGTATCTTAGGGCTCTACTGATAATTACAGAAACATTTCAGAGTTTTTCCAAAGGTCATTTTGAGGAAATATTAAGATTTATTTCTATTGTCCTTTTGAAGAGTCATGCTATAACCAGGACTGTGATCTGAATATCATCACAATTTTCCATTCAGACAAACGAATCTGAACGATATATAATTACACAAAAACATAATAATTAAAAATATTTATTTCAATAATATTAGAAAGAAAGTATTGAGAGCTTTTCTACAGCATCAGAAACACACTAGCACCAATGTTTTTGAAGAACTGCATAATGGCAAACAATGCAACTGCTAGCTGCAATCATAAACATATCACCTCAGTCATAAAAGTGTGACATCAAAGTACATTCTACATATGTAGGTTCTTTAAATTCACTGACATTAAGGACATTCCAGGCTGAGGAAATTAATTTGGCTTTAAAGAATTACAATGCTGCACCAGAAGCTGTTCTGATTCTTACCACTGGAATACTAGATAAATTCTAATCTCACCATTAATTATAAAAAATTCTTGTGACAAATTTGATTTTATAAAATTGGGTTACCTTCCAGCTTGTGAACATTTTCCTATTGCATTCTGCATTAATCCAGGTGTACAGCTCGCTTCTGTCAGAACAACAAAAGACAATTGATTTTTTTCATGGTGTATACTTATCAATGTTCTTGCCTGCTCTTGGCCAGTCTTTGACAGATAGGATGTTAGAGGAAAGGTCCATTAATTGATTTGTAAATAATTACAGTTAAGTTTTCACTTTTGACTGGCTCTCAAAAAAGGCCTGTCCTTTTTTCACTGGTGAATGCTTTCAAATCAGCTTCAGTGTCCAACTTTCAGCCACAGAGTTCATTAAAATCTTTATGTACACAAAGAGTAGCACCCACTGATGATGACAAAGGTAAGAGCATGTCAGTATTGCTTTTATACCATTTATGAGGATGGATTGGACGGAAGAAAATAAATAATCAAATAACATAGCTGGGGGGG
>NW_010237805.1:8881-11087 GCF_000690775.1 Eurypyga helias
GGGGGGGGGAAGAAAAAACAACAAAACCAAAGGCAAATCAATCATTTCTTAAAGTGGGATTTAATTTTCAGACCTGTTGGAATTTCATCAGGTATACCAAGAAAAAAAGCACATTCAGTACTTAGTACATGTGTTCCTATACTTGCAAAGCCTATGGGTTCACTACCTCTGTGCACACACGTATACAGGTAGTCTGTCCACCCATGTTCTCAGCAATTTTTTAACCTGTTGACTAAATTCAGACACATTTGACAGAGGACTAAGAGTCTCAGAGCTAGAAAGTTCCTACAGATTTTGTGAAAAAGTGTAGCTGGAAGCATGCAAGGGAGACCTATTTAATATCCTGAGAGAACAGAAGGCTGCACAATGAGCTCCATAACATTAGAAACCTGAGAATTACACCCATATGGGGGAAACAAGAGATAGCCAAGGAGACTAGAAAGCACACATACACCCTGTTTTGCAGGTCCCAAAGTGAAGGGAAAAAGTAGCAGCCAGAAATTATGTGTCAACGAGCATCTGTTCTTGGAAACCCAGATTTCATCAGTTTTAGTCATTCCCATCTTCTTCTTAGCATCTTATGCAGAACAGAAAACCCTGTACACAAATTTCTGTTTTCCGAGGAAACTACAAACCCATGTCTGAAAAATAGCTATAATACGTAAGCAACCTTTTCATAGCCTGTTAATAAGTTGAAGCTGTGATAAGAACATATTGAAGTTGCCACACACTCAGAGTACAAATACCATTAATCCAAGCAACAGCATCATATTTTGAGACCATTTTTTATGTAGCCAGCACAAGGCAAGGCAAGTTATATTTCACTCCTTGTACGTAGTGCCAACAAATGAGGTATAGAGTTGTATCAGAGAACTGCCTGCTCAGCATTATAAAACAATTGACCTGAAAGCATTCCTTATTGCTGATTTCCAGTGATAGCAACCTACTTCATATTAACAAACACATAAGCTTTCCACCTAGTTCAACAGAAGAGAAAGGTGCTCCTACAACAACTATGCAACAGTATATTGTATTATTTTTGTTATTAATATCTGCTCCATTTGTCAATTCATGCTTTATATCTCACAAAGATCTATGAGCCTTTCAATACTCCCTGCCTTCACTACCAACTTTCCAGAAAGGTCTTAAGCTGAAATGCACTTAACTAAAAAGGTGTATATATCAGCACACCAGCAGGTCCACACACACAACATTGAAATCGCAAAGGTTTGTGGGTTGTAGTCTCTCCCCCATGACATTTCCCATTAAATGCCCAGCCAGCGTACATTGAGCAATCACATGCTGAGCCATTTCAGTTACATTAAAGGTATGAATCACTGCCACAGCACATTCACCCTATGCCTTTAAACAGGATTTTTTTAAGAAAAGAGGCAAAAATCACCCTCATGCTCATAGCAGAAATAGTTTGAAAGTTCAAAGACTCCCAGTCTCGTGGATCCAGATGAGGCCATTGTTTGGGACAGCAAAATTATTGCTTTATGTGGGGGAGACACTTCTCCAAATTTTCCAAATGTGGCCAGGTCTCCTCATCCAACCTACACTTCAGCTGCAGTGCCACTTACGGATGCCATTCTGTTACCAAGGGAAAAGTCTGTAAAAGACAGAGCAAGCCAGGCAAGCAGGAGGCAGCCTGAAGGTTACAGCCTGGCCATGTTACATGGTCCTTGCACCCTTGTCCCAACAGGAGTTGCTGGGTTGTCTCAGCAAGATTTGGGAAATGGGATCATGTATTAAGTAGCTTTATTCCATCTGAAACATAAATAATCTGTTTGTCAGTCACATCTGACATCATCCATGGACATGGGGAATGTTTTCTGAGGAATACTTTGTCAGGGGCAGCAGAATCACCTCCTGCCCATGAAGCAAATGAACCTCATATCTAATGGACTAAAGCTAAAGGTCCTAGGCTAAATCACAGCATGATTCCTGGGCATTGTTAAGGACTCAACAGGACACCCAAATGTAACTCAGAAACACACATTGTAAAGAAAGAAAAGCTGGAAATGTGTTTTAATTAAAACCTTTCTAACTTAAGAATCTAAGTCACAGAGAAGACTTTAAAATCTGATAATCTTAATAATATTTCACACTTTGTGCTCAATGTGAACCTCAGCTACAACTTTTGTAAACTGTGGCACCATTCTTGTTCCAGAAGGCATGCAAAATAATTTATAAACAACAAAGT
>NW_010237805.1:11107-11608 GCF_000690775.1 Eurypyga helias
CAGGTTTATAGCCCCTGTTCAATTCCAGCACTTTGGCCACCCACTTCAGCATAACTGCGAGCTTTCAATTCAGCTCTTGCCTCTCACAGGGCCTATTGAACAGTGTTCAATATGCTACCAGAAAGTAGCCAGCCAAATATGGAGGGTTAATCATCCAGAGAATCCTGTAGCAGACTTGCAGCACACTCACACTGCCTTTTTCTTTTAATACATGAACCTAGCTGATAACAAGCAGTAAGATGTTTCAGAGTTTAATAAACACCTTTGTTACAAAATATTAATTCTACAAAACAATTTCAGTTTGCTCAAATGCAGAATATAATCTTCCCAGAAGGAGGGCACTGCAAATGCAAACATAACACCTCTCAGAGTCAGAAAGGCTCTTTTTAATGTTGTACTAATATGTGCTAAGTGTTATAAGAATTTGAGTATGTCAGAAAAGGCCTTCTCTGTACCTGACACATTTCCATTGCTATTTCTCTCCTCTCCTCTCCTCTCCTC
>NW_010237805.1:11659-15049 GCF_000690775.1 Eurypyga helias
TCCTCTCCTCTCCTCTCCTCTCCTCTCCTCTCCTCTCTTTCCTTCTGGTGGTTACTTTGGCTCTACTTTCCTTTTGTCCCTTCAAAACCTTTTAGTCTGGGATTGGCCTTTGGAGCACAGAAAAGAAAAGGAAGAGATATTGCTTCACAGTCTCTTTAAAGGACACACAGTCTGAACTGGACAGAGACAAATTCCAAATCACCTGAAGCTCCTCTGATCATGGGCATAATCACAGAAAGTATTCTAAAAACTGCACAATCACATTAAAGTTACATTATGATAAAATATACCCTGCCTAGCAACATACCTGATTAGCCTGGGCTCAATGCCCTGTGAGTCATAGACATACAGTTTCCAGGAGGCTCAGGATAAGCAAAGTAATACGGAGACATGCCCTAAGTACTAAATATGTCAGGAGTGTGCAGAGGGTATCAGGGCATCAGCATATTCCAGTACAGCAGCCCTTGGCATATCTCATTATTTCAGTTGGTGAGAAAGAATCAACTTGTGTCCTGATAAGCCTAGTCCTAGCTTGGTAAACTGTTTACAAATCAGGCCTGACTTGATCTTGTTTGCTGGTCATTGCCAATCAATCAGGTGTGGCAGTTGTGCTCATGGCCTGTGGATGTGTTTGTTCACTTGGCCTAATTCTAGCACACTGAGTCTGAAGGAATGATTAACAAGAATAAGGTTCTTATGGTAGAGGAGGCCACCCCTAGGCAAGTGTGCAACCGAGAAAAGTGTTACCTTAAAAAACATTCAGGAGACCATGCCTTCTGAGGAAATAAGCAAAGCCAATCTGGCCCCAAGGCTTCTGTACCATCTCAATAACCAATGTCCAATTAACACAGGATTCTTCTCCAATCCATCCCCCTCCTCTCACAAATCATGTGGTTTCCACAGCATATACAAATTTGTTGAAATGAAAATAGCACAGGTTTTCATTATGCTGTTGTGTAAACATAACTTGTCTTGAGCTATTGTATAAACAAGAACTAATTTGGGGTTTTTGATGAGTTTATGTCCTACTCGTAATTGCCAGGAAGTATCAGCATGCTGAGGGGAAAAAGGATTCCTTTAGTTTTGAAACACAGAAGGTATTTAAGTAAAGAAGACAACCGAAACCATAGGGCTTGGTAAGGGGACATAATTATAATTGACAGTGAGAAGTAAGAGTCAAGGCAAGATTTTTTTCAAACTATTATTAAATTAAAAGTAAGACATTCTTTTCTGTTTACAATGGTAATATACTCCAACTACAGAAATTACGTCCTGGCCATTACCACTGCTCTGGAGAGGATTTGGATTGGTAAACATAGAAGTCAGAACCTAATTTTATAGAAAAGTTTTTACTGGCAATAACACTTTTTTAAACTGAAGAACAAAGATCTTTGATATTTGCAAGAAGATTTTCAGTACAGCAAGTGTCTGACAGCTGTTTCAGTAGTGAACAGGAACCTTCAAAAACCCACGGGCAACAAGTTCTGCCAGCAAGAGCAATTTCATCAACACACTGCAATAAGACAGTGCTGCAGAAGCTGAAGAGCATCTGTGCTGGGTTCAGTCAGGGAAGAGTTAACTCTCTTTACCATGGCTGCTAGGAAGCTGTGTTCCTGGATGCAGAGAGAAGCACTGATAAGGTCTTAGCTGGCAGTGGGGAATGCCTGCACTGAATTCAAGGTCTTTCTCCGCTTCTGACCCTGCAGCTGCATTCCCAGCTCTCGCTGTCTCGCTACAGGCAGTGTAGGGGACACACAGTTCAGGCACCTGACCCAAACTGACCAAGGAAGTATTTAATTCCATAGTAAGACATGCTTGGGGCATAGGCGAGGAGGAGATCCAGGTGCTATTACTCTCTCTCCCTTACTCCCTCTCCCTCGTTCACTACCGTACACTTGTTAACACTCTCCCTAACTCCTGCATTAGCTGCTTTGCCAACTCCTGTGCTGGCTCGTTCGTGAGGGAGTTGGTGGGTTTGTTTAGTTTTCCAGGTTGTGCTATCGCTGACAGGGTTTGGAATCTGCTGTGATAACTCTTGGGCTCTGGCCCTCGGGCTGCAGCTCTTGGACTGCGATTACTTTCAGGCTGCAGTTCTCAGGCTCTCTGGGTCTGACTCTCACTACTCAACACCTGGTTGTGCATTGGTCAGTGGGTGGTGGGAAATTGTGACATATTGTATCATGTTTTATTTTCTATTATTTTATTATTTATTATTAGTAGTACGTGTATATATCAATTTAGATTTAATTAGTAAATAGTTCTTATCTCAATTTTATGAGTTTCCTTATTTCTTTTTCTTCCAATTCTTCCCCTCAGCTGGAGGAGGGGAGGGGGATTTGTGAGAGCAGCTTCATGGTATTTTGCTATCCGGAGTTAAACCACAACGGCAGTACAAGAACGTACCAAGCCATAGAGGGATCCCAGACTGCAGAAGCAGTGGAAAAAGCAGAATACTCTGGAAACAGCCGAAAGGTCTCTTTTACACTTGCTGTTCCTGTGGTGTGCTCACGAGGACACATCATCAAGGCTTTCTCACACCACATCAGTAGGCAATTGCAGGTTTGGACAATGGAGGTAGTTTGAATCTGGCCAAATGGAAGAAGCCAAAAGCTTCTCTGGTGTATACTCATAGTTTGATGAGCTGTATTTAACAGCCTTAGGATCCAGAGAGTAATTAATAAGATAGAAATTAAAAATTAAAGGGAAGAAAGGGCAGAAGGAAGGATTATACAAACAAACATGGCTCTCAGGAGCTCACTGAGCCCTGAAAAGGCTTGCTAATGGGTCGGTGAAGGCAACAGAATACATCATTCTGCTGGTTTCAGACAGGAATGAGCTCCTTTCCTAAACAGTGCTGGCTGGCCCACAGAGGCAAGGGATTTTGTTTCATTCCATTGGTATGTCAGGCTCAGTGGTCAGGTTGGGGGGTGCACGTGCACAGTTGTGAAGGTGTGAAGGGATGCCGTGATAGATTCAACTCAACAACCAAATTTGTTAAGCAGGTATTCTTTATTGTAGTGCTGGGCACACTGGGGATCATTCCACCAGAAGTGTGCACTATGTCCAGTACTTCTATCCCATTGAAAATATCCGTGGTTTTATTTCTTCAGAAGTGACCTTAGGGGAAGGATGGTTAAGGTTTTTGGGCTAGATGATAGCTGGGTCCTTAGCTCCTTTTGTTAACTCAGCAGCTGGCTGTGTTGGTTGATGCATGGTGAGATACTGTATCATGTTCTATTTTCTATAGTTTTTATTACTTATTAGTAGTAGTATTGTTAGTATCACTGTAAGTTTTCATTTATATTATTAAATAGTTCTTATCTCAACTTTTATGAGGTTCTTTGGCTTTTTCCTCTGACCCTTTTCCACTGCCGAGGTGGGGGTGTAGGG
>NW_010237805.1:15067-31292 GCF_000690775.1 Eurypyga helias
AGGGTGAGTGAGTGACTGAGTGGTACTTAATTGCCAGATAAGGCTAAACCATGACAAACACTGTTAGGGACTCTGGGATTTTCATCCTGTGACTGCTTGATAGGCACAACATTAAGTTCCCTTTCTCAGGTGCAAAGTGTTTTAAACCCTTCTTTTGGAAAGCGAAATTCCTTTCAATTCATAATGTAATTAAATCACAACATGCAAAAGTATCTTGGGATATAAAAAAAAAAAAGCTGCCTATATTTTTACCAAAAAAGACCCCATCTAGCAAGGGGTCAATAAAAAGAATCTGTTTCTTGCTTAGCATCTTATGTAGTAAGATCAAAACCAACAATTCTGGTGTTATCTAGATAGTTATGAGAGTTATATCCACATCTGTGGATTAAAGTCAGGATTTTTGAGCACAATTTCCACTCTAATTTTAGGCCTGGATTTATGCTAGAAAATGACTCCTGATCAGCAGATTTTCAATCTAACACCTAAAACTGCACAGAACAAAATTTTGTTGTTACAGTGTTTTTTTTCTCCTTTTTGCCAAAACTAAGACAGGGTGAATTCAACCTTTTCCATAGCATTAATTAGGAAGTGGTAGGGTTTTTGATTTTGTTGGGGGGGTGGGATAGTGGTGTTTGGAGGGGGGTTTGGTTGGTTGGTTGGTTGGTTTTTTTTAGGGAGGGATAAAGAAAGGGATAAGGGGAGGAAAATTACAAAGTAGCCCCTTCGCAGTTCTGTAGCTGCCGCCTTCTTTCTCCTCTTCACCCTGTTAGGAGATGCCAGACACAAAAGCAGTCCTTGTTCTGAGGTTGCAAAGAGTTAACAAACGCAACACAGTCATAGCAGTAGTGGTAGTAGAAGGAATGGGCTGGCCTAAGCTCTGGTTGTCCAACATCTCCCACAGTATCACTCCACAGGCACACTCTCTCACGTCATTTGTTAAAGCACTCCTAGTCCTCTGCAAACAATAAGGCAGAGCAGGAGAGTTATGCCTTGGGTGCAACGTAAGGCATGCAGCTGAAGGCAGACAGCTTGCAACCACAGAAGTAGCTCAATATCTAGTAAATCGGCATGTCATTGTTCTCACATATATCCCACTTGCTGATTCAACACCTATTCCCACAGAAATAGGACCAGAGAGGCCACAGGCAGCCAGCAGGCAAGCACAGCCCACCTCCCCTGAAGTCCAGCTCCTGTGCCAGAGCCAGTGTATGGGCACACTGTTTTTAACAAGCAGGCAGAGATCTAAGATTTTTTTAATTAACAAGTAGTAAATTTAAATTTAAAAAAAAAAGAACCAGTAGAAGAGGGACCACTTTCCTCTAACATTTTTCCTTCTCAGCAAAATATGAGGGGTTTCTCTCTTCAGCATGCAGCAGCTGCATTGTGCAACTCACCTGTCCTATTTCTGAGCAAACCAAACCGAGAAGTACCATCTTAGTACATGATCAACACAAAGGTTCCCTTCACCTACAGTACAGAAGAGAAAAGGAAACCAAAAGGAAACCAAGGGCATTTTCTGATAGCACGCAAGCAAACAGTTCAGTTCTACTTTACCTCAGTGTAGGAGGTAGCCAGCAGCAACTCGTCAGCTGTGAGAATACTGGAGATGAGCTACATTCATGAGTGCCAAGAGAAGCGGTTGCTGTCATAGTGCACACAAAATAGAGACCAGCAGAGACGTCTCATCTGGATAAAGGCAAGCATTTCACCCACCTCCAGAAAAGGCCAAAAAAGGGCAACACAGGGAGTTGCCAGCTGGTAAGCCTCACTTTACTTCATGGGAAGCACCATGCAGGGTGTCCTCTTGGAGCACACCTCGAAGCACATGGAGAAGCTGGTTAGGAACAGTCAGCATGGACCAATCAAGGTATATCATGTCTGATCAACCTGCCTGCTCTCAGTAGTGGAATAACTGGATCTGAGGCCAAAGGCAGAGCAGCAGACATCATTTACCTCAGTTAAAATGGAGGCAAGGCTTTCAACATTGTTTCCCACAATATGCTTGCATCTAAGTTGGGACGTTATGGTTTGAATAGGTGGACATTGTGATCAGTAAACCACTGAGTGGATGATTGGGTTTGAAGGGAGTCCTTGCAGCAATACAGCTGGGGACATAATGGCTGGGGAGCAGCTCTGTGGAAAAGGCCCTTGCAATCCTGGTGCCAGCAAGCTGAGCGTGAGCCAGCAGTGTGCTCTGGCAGCAGACAGTCACAGCAGAAGCACAGTCAAGACCTCAAGGTAGCAAACATTCTCCTTCTTAGGTCACACACTATTCCAGAGTTTGGCCCCCTCAGTGAAAGACAGGCACTTGTTACCAGGAACAAGTAAACAGAGGGCCACCAAGATTGTCGGGAACTGGAGCACTTGCCCTGTGAAGGGAGTCTGGGGAACCAAGGCTTGTTTAGCCTGGAGACGAGACAGCTTTAGGGCTGTAACAGCAGCCCCCCAGTGCCTGCAAGGTCGTTATGAACCAGAGTCTGCATAGTGGTGCACTGTAGAAGAAGAAAAGACAATAAACATAACTTAAAAGGAGAGGCTTTCAAATCACCTATATGAAAAGACTGTCTCCCCATGAGGGCAGACAAGCAGCGTATAATATGGTTCTATCATCTCCATCATTGCAGGTTTTCAAGACACAGGTGGATAAAGCCCTGAGCTAAATATCCTGACCCCATAGCTGTCCCTGCGTTGAGCAGAAAGCTGGAATAGCAACCACCGATTTATCGTGCATTTCTCCTTTGCCTTAAACCTGCAAGGCAGCAGCCGGCTACCAAGCCCAGAGTTTGTCATTGCACTGGTTATCCCTTGTCATAGTGAGAATTCAGCACCCACTTTCCTCCCTTCTGCCAGACCTCCCTTTCAAAATCACCTGTATTACAATCAGGTCTAGGCAGTACCTTAAAGTGTAGAAATACTTTGTAACATTCACAACTCTGCTTGGATTAGCAATTAAATAATCAGGCAAATAAGTGTGTGTTGTTTAATGCTAGATTAACTCCAAGCTACACACATGGCAGAGGTCTGGTGTAGCAGCCTTCCTTGCAGGCCAAGATTACTGGAAAGCCTGTACATGTGGTTACCAGCACCACCAAAACCCATGCTGATGCATCTGTATTGCTATGAGAACCCATGCTTGCTAAATGAAATATATCTACATGTTCTGAAACTACATCTTTTGTTGCAATGAACCCATCTGCTGCAACTTCAGACTGGAGAACCTGTGCAAATTTTCTGTGCTACAGGCTCCTGCAGTTTTTCCTCACATGCATTTGTCTGAACTGAAAGATAGGTATGTTCTGCTTGGAGCAGAATATCCACTTACTTAGATTCAGCATGTGTTTACTCTCTCTGCCTTTCCAGATACAGTTTTAAAACACATCTTTCACTTGCAGTCCTTATTAACTGGGACTTTTCAAGGATGAAATCAATGTTTCTGTTGGACAAATAACTTCAAGAGCAGACCATTCAAAACTTGCAGCTTCAATACAGGATTCAGACAAGAACTAAATTGGCCCTGAATGCCTGCTATATTTACGTTCACATATTTTCTCTTTGATAGTGAAGAACAGGTAGAAGACATGGCTGGCTTGCCCTGACTGCAGGAGTGCAGTTTTTATCGTATCATCAGGACACCATCACTCCTTCACTGTGTAGTTACACAAAGGGAAGCTATGAATGCTATTACATTACCAAAAAGAAAACAATACAGACACATGTCATTCCCTCCCCATTCCCAATATAGATATGTGATTTTTAAACAACACCACCAAAAATTAAAAAGACCAAAAACTAAAACATCCAAACCCAAAAAAATTCACATGCTCAAAATCTGCACAAGACAAAACAGTGACATCAAGTAATCCATCTGGAATCTAGCCCATTAGGAAAGCTCATTACAGATTATCAGATCAGATCTGACGAAAAAGACTTCTAGAGAATACATACAGGGGTTACTAACTTCTACTTGTTTTTGTCAGACCCACAGACAATTCTTCCTATAGGGCCAATGTACCAGCCTCCATTCCCATCCTTATCTCACCCAGCAAATGGAGGCTATTAAATACAGAAATTCCTTTCAGCAGGCTACTCAAACAGAAATACACAGTTAATTAATACCATGGTATTAATTGATCTTCCAATGAAAACAAAATGTAAAAGTCATACTATTTCAGTCTAGAAGCTTAGAGTTAAAAAGCTTAGGAACTCATCCTGGACTTTGAATCCAAAAATCATTTGGCTGATATCATTAAAAGAGCTGAATTAGGTTTGTAATCATTCCCTTATGAGTTCTTCTGTCTATCTGAGAAAAAAGGGTGTTCGTTTCTGTTCTCAAAATTGACTTTTTGGTAAGAAAACAGAAGGGTTGGAGGCAGCAAGAATTTAGTCTTACTGTGCATCTGATAGAATACAAGAAAATAGGTGCTGACAGTGAACAACATTCCCGGTGGTCAATAAGAGCTATAGCCATACCTTCTGTCTACATTGCATGGCAGTTTCCTTGAGATCCTCAGGATAAATCCTATCTCCATAGTTCTGCCTGGCTATCCACTGCTTAGAGCAATAAAACTTCATTGACATGCAAATGCAGTTATTTAGCTTAAGTATATCTGCATATTTATAAATAACCACTCCAAACCACAGCCCATTTAAGAAAACTGTTTAATGAAACAAACTAAAGTCTTATATCCATTGCAAAATATATTGTAGCCAGATTCATTCACTTTATATTTATACAGTACTTTTTAAAAAGTACTATTAAAAAACTACTATTTAAAAACTACTATTTCCTCAAGTAGGTCAAAAAATGCCCTAATCTACTTTTTCATTAGCCTTTTTATTTGTTCTTCTCTAGCAATCAAAATTTTCTCTTTTTTTAACCTATTTTTCCTTTGAAAAGAAGAAAAAGAACAATGAATGATGCTTTGGACATCAAGACAAAGTAAACTTACAGCACTGAAAAACAAAACTCCATTAAACCATATATAAGCAGATATCTGTAAAATATTCAGTCAAAATATGCAACCTCTGTATTTTCAAAGCAAAGGCTTAAGAAGCACCTGACAAGCAATGTACAAGATTAAAATTACAAAAATACATAGAGATTCAATTTCTTTGCTCACAACAGTAATTCTGCACATCTCAAGATAGCTTCTATTTGTTCTCCAATGTCGTACCCTAGAAGGCATATACCAAATCCAGCATAGGCACTGCTATTTCCAGTAGCACATTCTACTCAATGGATCTGGAATTTTTAGTATGGAGTATCACCATGAATTTGTATTTCTCCAAAATTTTCATGTGAATTTTATTTAGCAATAAAGATTTTTTTAAAAAATGAGGAGAAAAAAATAATGGAGAAAAAGAGGCCAAAAGCAAAAGCATACAAGCAGTTATTAATAACTTCATCTTTTGTTGAACATACATTTTTTCTACTGGTTGAAGGCCAATCAAAGAACACATTAATGTATAAAAGAATGGCAGCAAGGTATGGATTAGTTAAGGCGATTGCACTCAATCATCCTAGATAAGCAGAGTCATTTCTGATTCCCACTCTTTTCTCCTTTAGCATACCAGAGTAGAAGTTGCATGTTCTTTCTCAACAGCCATTTAAGATGAACTATCTTTTTATTTGGAGTAGACAGGAAAGAAATGTTACCAACTTGTGTAAGTTACTCATGATTTTCTATGAATCTATGGGGCTTTGTCCAGCTGAAAAGTGATTTATAACTTATACATATTTTACACACATTCATAGGTAAAATACATTATCTCAAAGCATGCGTTGTTCCTGTGGGGCTTAGTCAGTAACCTCCGGAATAGTACAATTCAGGTTTATTTATTTTGCTTTGCTGCACCAGTGCCAATACTTAACTATGAACCTCTTCACTTATTTCTATCAATCTGGGTAGCAACCAAACACAAACCTACTAGCCAACCATGAAGTATCAAAGAGACTTTCACAGATAGTTTGTGCACATGAACTTTAAAACTTGAATCATGTATTTCATTATAGACAAAAGATGAACATAAGCTGTGTTTGCATGTTTAAAGAAAGTACAGGGCTGAAAGCCCCTCTACATCTTTTCTGTAGAGACCTAATCCAGAAGATTCCTGTTATATAGATTACATAAAAAGCTTTGTTGCATTTCCTGCTTTCTGGACCACTGTCTGCAATTTTAAGGACATTGGTGGTTAGGAAAAACTGAAATGTTAACGCAATATCCCAAAGAGTTATGTAAATACCACAGTAAAATAGAGAAGCATAACCATTGCTGGTTTCATTTTTCTAGTATTTGGCTGTATATATCATTATATCAGAGTCAAGTACATTGATGTCTCTCTTCGGACTTTTATAAGATCCATCAAAACAATGAGCAGTGAAGTCCTGGAACAGAGAATATATGTCATAACAATTGCTAATATACAGGAAAAGAAATTAACTTACTAAGGCAAAAATACAACTATTTGAGAAGCTAAGAATTCATGGTGGGTTTTGGTGGTTTTTTTAGGTTAAGAAAACATGAAGTAAAACCAAAAATTTCAGGTATGAACAAAGTTCTAGACAGTACTCATTAAAAACTACATATTTTTCAGGAGCTAAATTTGCCTACATATTTCCCATTCTGAGTGTAGGAAATACTACAGTAAAAATAACTACTAGAGCCATGCAGACACCCACATCCTCAACTACACATGTGACACTAAAGCTAAATTAAATTATAATTCCATATATAATTCACATTACATACTGTGTTAATTCTCAAGAGAAAAGAAAATAATTGAACAGAAGACCGTTTTACATGAAGATGTCTGTATTGGTTTTGTGTATTTAATACAAGACTTGTGTTTTCCCCACACTTGGATTCATGTTTCCTAGACTCCACCTAAACTAAAAGTAGGAATGCACACAGCTAGGAATACATTTCTTTATTCCCATTGCCTAAAATTTGGCCTTATTATAGCACATAAATGTTGAAGATAGCATTTTCAAAATCTCCAAAACATTTTAGCTTTTTTTTTTAATTGAACAAATACCCCAAAAAGACAATAATAGAAATTATGTGGCATTTGTTTGATTGATTTATGATAAAATAGTTTGCATTTTTTGTAAGTAAACCGTTCATTTGCATGTTTTGAGTTGTGCTGTGTACCACTTTGGCACCGTTTTCAGCCATTGTTGTACCAGTGGTGATATAACTGATCAAATACAGATTGGAGGTAATATACTAATGACAATTCATCATCAGGACAATTTAACTTTGTGACAGATTACTAATACGATAAGAAAGAGAGCTGGTTCTTGCACAGCCCCTCCATGGTGCTTACCTTTCCACCTAAACTGCCAAATGAGTGAAATGTTGCCGACATGAGATTTAGTATTGTGAGAAATCACAGCTTCACATAAGCAATGAACATAGTATACCAACATGAGATCGGCAAAATGGCTGATACAGCATCACATCACTGAGATAATCACTGAGTTTCTTTTCCTGTGTCTTTGCATGTGCTTACAACTGAACTCTCTCTGCTCCATTATTTTCTTTTAATTTACCAAAGATCTTGCAAAAAGACAACCCTCCCTCTTGGTTGGGTTATTGTCACCTCTCAGTCATAGAATCATAGAATCATAGAATGGTTTGGGTTGGAAGGGACCTTAAAGATCATCTAGTTCCAACCCCCCTGCCATGGGCAGGGACACCTTCCACTAGACCAGGAAAGCCTCATCCAGCCTGGCCTCAAAGACATCCAGGGATGGGGCATCCACAACATCTCTGGGCAACCTGTTCCAGTGCTTCACCACTCTCTCCGGGAAGAACTTCTTCCTGATATCTGGTCTAAACCTCCCTGCTTTCAATTTAAACCCATGACCCCTTGTCCTGTCACTACAGACCCTGGCAAAAAGTCCCCTCCTAGCTTCCTTGTAGGCCCCCTTCAGGTACTGGAAGGCTGCAATAAGGTCTTCCCAGAGCTTTCTCTTCTCCAGGCTCAACAAGCCCAATTATCCCAGCCTTTCATCATAGGAGAGGTTGTCCAACCCTCTGAACATCTTCGTGGCCCTCTTCTGGACTCGCTCCAACCGGTCTATATCCTTCTTATGTTGAGGGCTCCACAGCTGGATGCAGTACTCCAGGTGGGGTCTCCCAAGAGTGGAGTACAGGGGCAGAATCACTTCCCTCAACCTGCTGGCCACACGTAATGGCATGACATCATGTAATGGCATATGCCCAGTATGGGGGAAAAACAAAGGAGTGGATTTGATGAGGTTAAAACAACTTTTTATTAAGAGTGTCAGGTGGGGAGATGCTTGGGAGCAGTCCCTTCTAACAGAGGCGGAGCTATATCTGCTGCTTTCAAGCTTCAACACTTTGCTTATAGTTGATACCAAGGCTTTGGAAGACAGATAGAGCTCAAGAAAGCAAAATATCTTCTCCAAAGAAATGCTCCTTTATTTCTTCTTTTGATCTTAAATGTTAGTCAAAATTTAGGGTCTTTGGAAACTCCTCTGAAAAAAACCCTGACATCCCTATTGAGATGGATAGCTTTGAAGATCATTGAGTAAAAATTAATTCTCACACTGCTTTGGAATAATTTATAGTTTGTTTCTGTTACTGAACACCATAAAAATAGAAGTATGATTGTATAAAGGCATACACAGTAACCTGAAATTCAGAAAGCAGCTCTCAAGGCATATCCATAAATCCTTCCACCAGGAGGAAGAGCTCAGGACGCAGCACAACCCAAACCAGGCTTCACAGCACAGCCAGGCTCCTTCTACCACATCTTGCCATAACTGAAGCTTGTGGCCAGTACATTCTTACCAGGACAGCACAGCTGATTATTGCCCACTATATGCAGAATATTTTGAAGAAAATCAAAGCTTTAATACACTTTCTCAGCCTTGTACAAAACCAATACTTTTATCTAAGCAGCATCCCCAATTATGAAATAGGACAGATATTTTTAGTTACAAAGACCCACTTCCGAGCAAAATTAAACTGTATGGGCCAAAATTTTCCTTTCTTATAAACATAAACTTTCTTTTTCACAAAAAATTAATTGAAGAAGACACGCTGTAAAACCCTGGTGGGCTTTCCTTTGAGAAGCACACTTCCCTTTAGAGCACACTTTATTTGAGTCAGGAATTGGCAAAATGCCAGTGAAAGGCCTACCAGTTGTGAATGTGCCTGCTTTTTTAACTCAAAATTTTCACAAACCTCTCTACCTGGCAAAAAATAAAGATCATGCACACACCTTGAAAAAAATAACTTTAATTTCTCAGGTTGCCCAGAGATGTTGTGGATGACCCATCCCTGGATCTCTTCAAGGCCAGGCTGGATGTGGCTTTGAGCAACCTGGTCTAGTGCAAGGTGTCCCTGCCCATGGCAGGGGGGTTGGAACTAGATGATCTTTAAGGTCCCTTCCAACCCAAACCATTCTATGATTCTATGATTCTATGATTCAATGCAGAAATACTCTTAAGTTTCTGCTGACAGGACTTCCCTTGCAAATGCAACTAAAAACCTGCTGTTGGGTTATACAGGATCTTTCTACTCCTCAATTGGTGAAGAATCCACAAAGAATTGCAGGAAAAAATTAATTATTTTGCCCTCATATCCAGGATGAAACAGCATGCAGTTAGTGCAATTTGCTTATATCTGCATAAAGAGAAAACAAAACATCAAATATCTTGTCAGTTTAAAGAGTGTTTTCTGTTTGAGGGGAGGGAGAGATGTGAAAGGATGTTTATGTAAATGAGGCAGAGAAACTACAGAGAAAAAAAGATGCAAGCATATAATTAAAATCCGAATCATAATGCACACATACAAGGTACCAACTGAGATTACAGGGCCAATATTAATTCTAGCATCTCACTTTGTAGTGTTACATTTTAGAAATTAATAACATTATTTTAAAATATGCTTTTCATGTGTAATCTCTCTTATAGCACAATGGGCCCAAGATGATTTTTCTGAGAAAGATGGTCTTTTTTCAAACAAAAACTGGAAATTTTCTTTCAACTTGGAACCCAGCCGTTTGATGTGACCCAAGCAGATGAACATTTGAGGCCACATAGTTTCACACAAGCTTGCACAGACCCAGAAGTCCTTCTGGATGTTGTATGGTATGATTTATGAGAACGGTGTGGCCAGGTGTTGAAGACGGAGATTCATATTTGGGTTTGACCTTAGGAAATTTTGTAATTTTAAGGTGACATTCTGAAGATAATTACTTCTGTATTCAAAGGCAGTATGAAAATAAAGGAAAAGGACCCTTGTTATGGGGAAGGTAATTACTCCCCAAGCATTGTTACCTGTGTTTTGTTACACTGATAAAATCAGGAGTTTTGACTTGGTAAGAAAGAGGTTTCTTCAGGAAAACGAAAAGCTCTATCTTTATTATATCAAAAGAGATTCAGACACTTGTCATTCTCCCAAACTGCAGATGGTTATGACACTTGTGACAAGAAGCATAAGCAGGGTTTAGAAATTTTTTTGTTATTTTTTAAAGGCTCTGGTTATCTCATATGTCTGACAGGCACGTGTATTATGCACATGCAGCAGGGGAAAAAGATCAGAATTTAAAGGAGCTGTTTGTGATTTTGGATGGGATGTGGCACATAGATGAAAGAGCAAATGTTTTTCCTTTTGGTTTAATGCTAGCACTAGATTCCTAAATTAAGCCCAGCAGGAAACAAATACCCAGCACAGATTTCAAAAGATATCTCACATCTTTGTACTAAAACGTGTTGTTTTGAGTCCCAAATGCTGCATGTTTGATTTTCATTAAGTCCAGAGCCAACATAGGAAGTGTTTTTGATTTATTTTAAAGAACACAGAAAATATTAGCAGACAATGAGATGTAAATTACAGGAAGCCAAAAGAAAACTGAGGAGTAGGAGATAATGGGAATGACACTATTACCTAGAAGAATACTAAGGCCGCCGGGGTCAAAAAATTACTTTGATGACCTTGAGAGCTTGCTCAGACTAAAGAACATCAAGTTAGTGGAATTTCCTGTGGAGTAGAAGGACAGTATTGATTTTTTGTACCAAATGGACAAGGAGGTATTTCTGAGATGCACTTCTGATTTCCTTCTACACCAAAGAGCTATGGTGTTGTATGCCCATGGAGGGCAAAATTAGGCATCACCCCACTTGTTCCTCACATATTTTATGTATGAGTCTTCATGAAAAGAACAAGAATTGTAGATCCATATACAAATGCAGTTAAAATGTCCAACCCTGAAAGTTCTTTTTTTCTAACACTTCAACTTTCTTTATACAAAACGTAAAAGCAGCAGGATATGATTTTGCCCAGTTCAATCACAATACACTGAGCTTTTATTTTGGAGGTTGCAGATTTCTTTTTTTTTCCTTCTTTCCCACTGACTTTGATGATGTTTTGGGATTAAAACAAGGAGCAGGCTGTTCCCATGAGATGAAAGACATAACTGCAAAGGACACTTCACTTAGAAGATAAAAAAACCAAACCCTCTTGGAGTTTGAGATGCTGTTATGTATTTATTTAAAGAAACTTTCCCTTGAAGGGGCTTAGACTCCAATATTTTAAATAAGTTTCAGCTTTTATCAACTCTAGTTGGAAATATATATTTTTTTAATTGCCAAGATGATGAAAATTACAATACATTGTAGGCTAAATGTATTATTACAGACAGAAAGAATAGCACCAGTTTCTTCTATAAACAGTGCCAGTAATAAAACCTAAGTTTCATTCTAATTTATGGCCAATTATAATTCCCAGCTACCCTTACTCCAGTGACACCATTTCCAAAAATGTTCCCCACATTCTTTTACCATCAGCTAACTCCCAGCTGGACACAGAGGTAGCCCCTGCTATGGTAAGTCTGAGCCATGGTTCAAAAGGTTCAGCCAAGCTCTCAGGCCAAACAGAGTAAAGACCTGGTAGGCTCACATATCTCTCACAAAGGACTGATATATTTTCCTCCTCTAGCCAGTCCCTTATTTCACAACATTTTTAGTGCTTCCACTTCCAGCCCTGCTGAAACATTCTCTAATCAGCCAAAACAATGAAGAGATGAGGCAGGGGAGATTTGGTGGGAAAAGCAAAAGTCTTGTTTTCTTTGGGAAGTAGGCTAAAGACAGAGTGCAGAAGTACTTTTGACAGCAGGCAGAACGCTGAATGAGCTTTCTCACACTCTTGGGTCACCTGAGCAAGAGGAAAAAGGAGACTTCTTGTTTCCTGACACTACTTCTGCATGCAGTGCAAGCCAAATTGAATTCTGCTTCCATTCATGAAGGCCTAAAATAAGCACATAGTAGCTTACATACATCTTTCACATTGCAGCCAAGATGAATTCATTAGTTATAAAGCTTTGAGATCCCTGGGTAAAACATGCAAAGAACTAAGTCGATAGTTTCTAACTCAGGCCCTAACTGGCATCAGAAGATTAAAGTGTACACACTACTTCAGGTATCTAAATTCTTCTGCCTCTGAGTTTCAGACCTAATCATACGTTGTTTCCAATACCTCCAAACTTTTGGCTCCAACTTTTGAAATCCATCTTTGGCTGTGAGATTAATGAAGTATTGGATTCACCATGAACTCAGATCAAAAATCATGCAGGGCCCTAAGAAAATACTGACAGAGACAGAAGAAAATATCAGTTAACATAAAAAATTCATCACCTGTAGAAAGTCAGTGAATCTGTGCTTCGAACTCCCTGGATGTATCAAATTTCAGGTGTAATAATTTAGCCCATCTTTGTGAAATATGAGTTCATCATTTGCAAGTTTTCTAGTTGATATAGAATTGAAAGAATTACATATTCTAAAGTAAAAAGCATAAAAGCTGTTCTTTCTCAGCTTCTCATCTAGGAAAGAAAGTCTGCTCCTTTAATTACATTTCTCAACTTGCTAATATACTTAAGGTTCATATTTTTTTGCAATCCTAAAATGCAGATTTATTCATTTTATATTAGATCCTACCTTTCCTTCCAATCATTCAGCTATTCTGCATGGCTTTTCATCAGAAATTGCCCTCATGGTCTGAAGTACGAGCATTTTATCAAATTGTCCCAGAAGTGTCAAATACAGAATTGCTTTAACTATAAATAGTTAAATAACTGCTATTTATCCTACTTAGTGTTGACATTGTATCACCAGTGCCACTGCGGGCTGTGACTGTCTCTTGGGCATGTTTTGTGCTCAGTAGTCTTCGACTTAAGCTGTGAAGCCAAAGGGGAAAAAGCATGGGGACAGGAGCCACAAAAGCAGAAAAATTATCTGCTTTTGTGAGGTCTTGTACAGCAAAGATTCCCAATTCCTGTATTTCATACAAACACACAATATTCTTAAAGCAAACACACAATATTCTTAAAGCATATCTACACCCGAGTACCTGGTCATTCCAGATTGTTTTAAATATGTATGCAGCTTACATTAATACTTATGTAAATGAAAAAGATGTATTAAATGAGAAATAAATAGAATGTATTTACAAACTACTTTGGGAATGCAAATAAAAGAAAAAGATGTAAAACTCAATCTGCCCCAATGGTGACTGTTATGCACTAAGACTATAAAAAGCTGCAGGTGACTGATTACTAGAGAAGCTATCAGTCAGCCTGAATTATTAACATATTTTCATGTAGTGTAACTTCAAATATTTCACTCTGTTTTCTGTTTCACCCTCAAAATGTAAACATACAGTGCTATCACTCAATGGAAGATCACAAGGTTGAACACAGTAACAAGCTATTCCAGCACCTGTGATTCCATCAAAACCAAGCTCTTATAAGAGTTTGGGGTACCGTACACCCTGGCTGGTAGGCAGGGGAAAGTTTAACTCCTGTCCATTAGTTTCTCTTGACATTATTTATTATCAAGAGATAAAATCCAAACTAGAAAACTGTATCCAGAGACTGGGCTGCAGTGATCAGAAGGGATGTTTCACCCTTTATTTGATGCTTAATCACTAACCACCAAAAGGATTCAGCGGGTGGCAGAAAAATACAAAAAGCAAATTAAAGAAGAGATTAGGAGTCTCAAATATTATCGTATCACTGTAAGGGGAAACCTATAGATTAAAACCAGACAGTTTAGAAAGCCTAACACACTTCATCTTTGTTCTAAAATACACATCATAACTAATACTGAAGGACATCTGGAGATCAGAAAAAAAAAATTAAGAAGAGAAGCTATTTTATCTTCATTATCCGTTCTAATCATACACTAATATACATTCCCTTAGGATGCAACTACATTTTTTCCACAGAATCCTATCTATTTCACTTCTCTGAATGGACAGTAACAATTGAATAAGTGATTATTAATCATTTGGCCTTACTCTCATTATTCAGTGTGAAATCCCATGTCTTGTTTACTGTGTACTCTTCAGGGCTTGATTTGAACAATAAATTATTCATTTACTTGTGGGTTTTCTTACAGTGCTTATCACAACAACATCTGAATGCATTACAAACATTATGTGATTCATTTTGACATCATCTTTGGGTGATTAATTGAAAGGTATAATTGTATGCACATTACGGGGCGGGGGAGGTGGGTTTGACACTGGTATATTAAAACAACTGTTAATTCTGTTAATTTGTTAAAAGTGCAAAAATGGAGGCTTACATGGCCAAGCTTCTTCACAATACTTATATTTGTCACACTATTCAAGTCAACTTCAGGAGCACACATAGATCATACCCACAGGTCTCATAGCAGATGCCTAGAAAATGAGGATACAGTCATGATCTCCTGATCACCCAAAAAGAAAAAATCTTTTTATGCTATATTGTACATAAGATGTGATAAGACAAAATTGTTGACAGCGGAAGGAAATTCTCAGAACATGAAGTAACATTACAGAGGTGTAAAAGAAGGTAAAGAGCAAAAACTCAGATACAACAGCAGACACACCAAAGAACAATGAGGATTTGTGCCATGATGCTTTCAGAACCACATTTCAGAGAACATCCAACCTTTTGATGAAGAAGAAAACACAGTGATGAAGGATGAGGAAAAGGATGAGGTGCCTTCTTTGCCTCAGTCTTTAACAGTAATACCAGATGTTCTCTGGGTACCCAGGTCACTGAGCTGGAAGACAGGGACAGGGAGCAGAATGAAACCCCCATAACCCAAAGGGAAAGGGTCACTGACCTACCACACCACTTAGACACATAAAAGTTTATGGGGTCAGGTGGAATCCACCCAAGGGTACTGACAGAGCTGGTGAAAGTACACACCAAGCCACTTTCCATCATTTATCAGCAGCCCTGGCTGACCGGGGAGTTCACAGGTGACTCTAGGTTAGCCAATGTGGCACCCATGTACAAGAAGGGCCAGCAGGAGGATCCAGGGAGCTGCGGTCCTTTCAGTCCGACCTCAGTGCTGGGAAAGGTTATGAAGCAGATTATCCTGAGTGCTATGACATGGCACATATAGGACAACCAGGTGATCAGGTGCAGTCAGCATGGATTTATGACAAACAGGTCCTGCTTGACAAACCTGATCTCCTTTTATGACAATGTGACCCACTTAGTGGATGAAAAAAAGGCTGTGGATGTTGTCTACCTAGACTTTAGTAAAGTCTTTGACACTGTTTCCCACAGCATACTCCTGGAGAAACTGTCTGCTCATGGCTTGGAAGGGCATACTCTTCACGGAGTAAAAAAAATGGCTGGATTGCCAGGCCCAGAGTGTTGTGATGAATGAAGTTAAATCCAGTTGGCAGCCAGTCACAAGTGGTGTTTCCCAGGGCTCAGCACTGGGTCCAGTTCTATTTAATATGTTTATCAATGGTCTGGACGAGGGGATTGAGTGCATCCTCAGTAAGTCTGCAGATGACACCAAGTTGGGTGGGAGTGCTGATCTGCTTGAGGGTAGTAAGGGTCTACAGAGGGATCAGGACAGGCTGGATAGATGGGCAGAGGCCACTGTATGAGGTTCAATAAGGCCAAGTGCTGTGTCCTGCACTTGAACCACATCAACCCTATGCAACACTACAGTCTTAGGGAAGAGTGGCTGGAAAGCCGCCCAGCAGAAAAGGCCCTGTGGGTGTTGGTTGACAGCCAGCTGAATATGAGCCAGCAGTGTGCCCAGGTGGCCAAGGCAGCCAACAGCATCCTGCCTTGTATCAGAAATAGTGTGGCCAGCAGAAGCAGGGAAATAACCATGCCCCTGTACTCAGTACTGGTGAGGCTGTACCTCTAATACTGTGTTCATTTCTGGGTCCCTCAC
>NW_010237806.1:0-6061 GCF_000690775.1 Eurypyga helias
AAAAACCCCAAACCCAAACAAACCACCCACTTGGATAATTAAAACGGTAAATCTAGCGAACTTTTCATTATCTTGCTTGCTGTGTGCTTATATGTGTAGATATTTATGGCTTATCTGGCTTCATTTCATCATCCTTCGGTTTTCGTTAATTAGCTGCTCTGGTGCTGCCGGGGAACTTGCAGTGTGGGGGTTTCGAACAGAGACGGACCCTGGTTCTGCTTTATCCTGAAGTTGGACCGAGGAATGAAAACCTTCCTACTCCATACCAGCCTTGCAAATACGTTTACTTGTTTTATTAACCTGAACACAGATGGGATTTCATGGGGCAGCATCTCTCGAGTTTGCTTTTCCTTAATTTAATGTTTGCCGATGCTACCGAATTCACCGTAGGGGTGTGTGTGTGTGTGCCTCACACATGCAGTCCTGGATGTCGACTGATTTTTGTGTGCTGGCATTCACATCTGAACATCCAAGTAGGTTTGGAATCTCTTTATGGTATTAACAAGTGAACTGTTTTCTGTTTTTAATCCTAATTCAGCCTGTGGACCCTGCCCAAGACAAGGTCACCCAAACCGAATCAAGTGGTATTTCTCAGCCTTGTAATTACTTAGTTTCCATTTAAGTGATGAACATGCTATGGTTTTTACGGTTTGCACAATTTGTATAGCTTCTTAATCCAGTAGGCTTTTGTTTGAGAGGTTATTAATTTTATACAGTCACTGTATTAGCTTTATGAGACTGGGCAACCCCAGGCTTTCTGCACATTATGAAAATCAACTTTAGGAGATTACATGTCTTTGCTTTGTTAGATATTATCATTTGACAGACAGTTATGCTCTGTACTATTAGCTATTCTTCTTGGAGTATTGACCTGGCAGAGATTTACCTGAGGAAAATAAAAATGAGTAGTCAGTTTACAAGGAGAAAAGATTCCCTTATTCTCATAAAATAAGAGAAAATGAGAGCATCATTTGCATAGCTGGTAAAAATGACTGACCGCAACTTTCCTGACAAATATGGGCTAAACTTCCAAGTTTAACTCAGGAAAAACTTAGCTTAGTGTAGACTCTGTAGCTCTTCATTGATTTTGTTTCTTTCCTTTCCGAGAAGTCAGTTGTGCATCGGTCTATCTGCCTGTCCATACCTGTGCACATACACCTACACAAGCACACGTACCAAGCTGAGGGTGGCCAAGCACAGGACTTGTGATTCTGGTTTTTGAGCCGCAGAGGACTACAAATAATGGCGAGGAAAGGAAAAAGGAGAAGAGATTTACAGCATGTAATCTTGGCCACATACCTGAGGGACCTAAGCTTGGAGACTGGTCTCAGTAGTCAAAGAAGAGTTACAGGAGCCCATGTGCCCTTCAAAGCACCTAGTATATGCTTCTGTTCTGAACTGTTGATCACTGTGATTACACCTGTTTGTATTGCTCTTCCAAAAACTTACGTTCATCCATCATTTATCTTGTAATTGTTGAAAATGGGGTAGAATATGCATTAGTTCTTTATTTCTAGACTGCTAAATGTTAAGATCACTTGACCCACGAGGCAAATATGTTGCTTAGGGGCTAAAATTTACCTTTGTTCACAAACATACAAGCTGCTGTGTGCTGACACTACACACCAGCTTTCTGAAGTGTTGATGTAAACAGCAATATGGAAGCAGGGGGCATTGTTTTTCCTTCACTTAGGACAGCTAAGTGACTGGTCAGCAACGCTGCTCAAGGCATTAGTAACTCTGGGGAATGTCACTGTCTGAACGCTGCAAAAGGCACAGCAGTGACCTTCGCATCAGGTTGTTTTAAAGTACTGTAAGCACACTTCTTTTGGTACCTCTGCATCTTCACGATTACTATTCACAGTCATGATAGTGCCCTTTCTTTCTTTGGTGTGATTTCTGCCAGGTCCAGATTTCTGCCAAGCCTGTTATTAAATTGAAAGTTTCTTCATTTTTGTTGTGAACACTGAAGCGCTTGGAGCTTCAAAAGAGGAGAAGAAGGTAATCAGTTCCAAGCCACTGTGAAATTTTAATACAATAACTAAAACAGACTTCTAGTTAAGTCAGAAATTCTGCTTTCTTAAGAAGTGGTTAATCAAGCCTCTGTTGTTTTTAATTTTCCCAGAAGTTCTGGGCTCTACAGCTCTCACTGCCTTCAGTGAAACCTGAAATAAGCAGATTTCCTTGCATTTTTCCTTGCAGAATTCCTCCTCCTTTCTTCCTTCCCTCCCATGAGCTCTGAATTAATTTTTTTTTTTTTTTTTTCTCCATCTAGGCAACAAATGAAAGGGCTAACAGAATACACTCAGGCAGGAGGCACTCACCACTTACAGAATCTGACATTTCAATACTAAGATTCCTCTTGAGCTGGACTTACAGACAAAAAGGGCTCGCTCGGCACAGGACATCTCTCAGGTGCTCATGGCATTTTGTGCCAATTCCACACGTGAGGATAGCATACCACTGCTTTAATGTTTAAGAGGACGTAAGTGACCAAAATCTGTATTTCTTTTATAGCTTACTGATGTATGTCTGCTGGAAGTTAAGACTGAAGTTAGCGGGTCTGAAAGACTAACACTTTTTTGCCCAATCTCCTTTAAGTTATTAATTAGGGAAAATCCTTATATACCACCAGATTCAGTGGCTTGCCCCTAGTATTAGCCCTTCACCCAGAAATGGGGGGAAAAAGGCATAGCTTCAAAAAGAGAAATTGACTTTAAGACTGCTTTAGTACTTGAAAACAGTCTTTATACCCTTTGTCTTTTAAATGATGAATCTCCACCTCTGGGTGTCCATTTAACCCATGAGACAACTTTAGAAGCTGCTGGAGGCAGCTGGCACTATAGGATCCTAAGTGATTAATGTGAGGTGCACAACATAACACATTTTCAGTATTTGATGAGTTGCATCTCTTAGCTTTGGATGCTTTTGTGTGTGTGCGTGCATTAATGTTATGTTCTTGCCTGAAGGGTTTCTCTGTAATTTATGGTCACAAACAAAGGTTATAGACTCTCTAATTCAAGCTTCATCTGTTATGGCATTTTTATACAAGTGCTCATTTACTTTGTCATAGTATTAAGCAAGAAGGGATCAGTCAGTGTGATCCATTATTTGGCAACTATTGTGTGAATAAGTGATTCTATCAAAAATGTGTCCCCTGGTTATATTTTTTTTTGCAAACTAATTATATATATCAAATATATCGTTGCCCTCTACTACTACATTATGTTTCCAGTTGTAATAAAGTTGGAGAAGTGTCAGTGCAAGAACAAAACAAAGTAATTTTTTTTTCGTTAACATGTCCACTGAGGGAAAGTTGCACAAGGCAGCTGCTCCTGGCAGACAAGCAAGTCCTTCAGTACATACACTTCACATTTTAATTACAACCAGGGCACATTTCAGAAAATGTTGAGAACATGTATTATATATATTAAATTTCAAGTGTTTCTTTCATGATGGTTCATCTTAAAAATTAGTGATGGAATAAGAGAAGGGAATTGGTGGTCCTTTCCTTCACGCTCTCTTCATGCTCTCAGTTCTCCTGCGGTTCCTGGAGGAAAAAAAGCACATGGGAGTACAGTAAACTGGCAGATCTAGACATCCTAAAAACTGACTAGACACTTCTGACTCCCCCTTGCCTATAATAAGACTGTATCACATAGCAATTTGGGAAGCTTACTTGGGAATGGGAGAGTTATGAAACCGGGTTTGACTCTTACAACTGCGCTTTTCTGTGTTCGCATTTGCAGTTTTTGTGCAGGATAGAGGCAAAGCTGGAGGCTAAAGGCTGAATATCTAGTTTTAATCAGCAAACATGACTTGTTCTATCATGAAGCATCAGCAGCTCAGCACCGCAAAAAGCCAGATCTAAGGACTCCCACATCACTGACTTCATTGAAAAATGAGAGGATTTCTTTAAAATACAAGTTGTGATATTATTTTTAGAAAAAACTACAGACAAGCAAGTAGCTGTGTTGAATATGTTTAAACACTGTTTCTTATTGTCAAAATGCAAGCTCAGTTTTGAAAGTTTTGAGTGGCAAGCGGCGCCAAGTTGAAGGTAGGGCTTATGGTCACCTAAATTCAATTCCCTATAAGTAATTCTGTCACCTAATTAATTTTGTATTATGAGAAACCATTATTCCACTATATTCAATGACAGCATTACCGATCAGGCTTTGACTGAACTGTGGGGTTTTTGTTGATGATGGAAAATACAAAGATTGGATGGAAAAAACACCCAAAATGGAATTAGTAAGTCAGCTGGCCCGCTAGCAGTTACACCAGAGGTGCTAAACAGTTAAAAAGTCATTCTCTGCCACAGGGAATACTGGATCTCGTAGATAATGCACTCCCTCAAGACCATCACTGTGAGATGCAAAGAAGGGCTAGGTTGATCTAGCTCCCTGCTTGCGTTTATAAATACGTCTGTGCGTGTTTATATGCATCCGTACACAAACACACATAGCAATTTCATGGAGGCCAAATACAAAACCCATATGAATGAAGGAAAAGTTACAGTGAATTATGAAGGAGCACTGGGGAAGTGACCTGCTGGAGGAAGAGGAGAGGAGAAACAAAAACTAAGAGAGTCACAGAAAGGTCAGATCCATTATGCAAATTTTGGACACTGTAGGTGAGAAGGACTGGAAGTGGCTTTACCTGACCCAGAAAAGCTACTGCATGTGCAATAATGAGAGGTGATTAGAATTTGATGGATGTTTTATGATAACACAAAACCAGGAATTTCTCCAAAGGGTACTTGGTACTTATTGAAGTGTGGTTGCATTTGGCAGTTTCTCCTGACCTGAGGAGAATTTCTGAACTCTGCTGCTATAAGTCACGATCAAAGATATGACAATTTTAGAAACGTTTGACCTTCACAATGGAATTTTTGAGTGTTTAACAACTACACCTGTAACTGTGTAGTCACATGTGCAATAACAATTATGGGCAAACAGACAACAGTCAGATTCCTCTTCGCCTTTTTCACAGTAGTGGGAATAAAAGTTTATTTTAATCAAATTTCATTCCTTTTTCCCCATAGTAACACTTCCTTCCTAGAGCTGTCTGTAGCTGGTTCCTACAGCAGCTGAATGAGGAGAGCAGAACAGTTGGCTCGGGCCTTTTCATGGAAAGGAATGACAAATGTTCTCTGCTGATTGCTTCCTACCTCTGACAGAGGACACGGTGCTTGGTGAATCACTCTTAAGGTCAGCAGCATAGTCTGACTTCAGCATCACATTGTAGCTTCTCTCCTCCCTCTCTCTCAGTCTCACCATCTTTCTCACCTTAACAGCAGCTAGGTTACAGGCAGACCACACTCTCCTCAGCCTCAGCTGTCCGAGTTTCCTGGTCTTTTGACTTCTTGGACTGCTCCTGATTGCACTCACATGAAAGCACTGACACTGTCCTGAGTGAAGAAGTTTCTGCGTGGGCAGCAATAATCATCGTGGCTGTTTTTTCCCCATGAGTTCAGAAGCCAGCGTGCGTAACACATCATACAGCTGCAGGAATATATGAAAAACAGGCATATTCCAGCTGTAAGTGCAGATGCTATCTTTGTATCATAGCCATGTTTTTAGTCTCTAGATGCATAGATTTCGACCATAATTGGATCTTTGGCTGAAGAAGAGTAATCCTTCCTCTGCGAGAAAATGCACACATTCCTGTCTTTTTACATAGCACAAATGCTGTAGATTTGAGAGCATTAAATCTGTTCAGTTTATTTGTGCTAAGCATAAGACTCTATGAAGTTCAAAATGCAAAAGAAGAAAGTAGCCATCAGTACTCATTCTCTTATACTCAGCTTTATGCTAGATTATAAAAGATAAGCATAGCTTGGACAAAACACTCTAGTAGGTGGTGATGGAGCCCACGGAGTGCAAGTTTCCTAGATCACAGTGATGACTGTGGTTCACTGAGTCACTGATGAGAAGGGGGTGCTCTGAAACCGAAACTGAGAGAAAACTGAAACGGAGATGTCTATTATCAAAAGATGATCTTGGGGAGAAATTTCAGGCTGTGGTTTATTGGTATCTCAACTACCAGGGGATGTAGG
>NW_010237806.1:6075-35359 GCF_000690775.1 Eurypyga helias
CAATATCATTTACAGATGCAGCCCAGTCAGTTAGCATAGTGTTTTCCTCCAACTGGTGTTACAATAAATCCTAGTAACTACAGGACAAGATTCTAACATTGCCACAGGCACAAAGCAATAGGTGCAGCTTGGGTTAAAATATTAGGAACATGTACCACTGACTGCAATATGCTACTTAGAAAATAAGTCTTAATAACTCATTATAACAACTACTGTCAAGGTGTAAGGATTGCTCTACTTGTGGTTGTTCAGGAGACTCCTGGGTATAATGTAATGTTTTAACTAAAAGTTTAAAAATAATTAGTATTTAATTATTTGTTAACATTTCAGCTGAGGGAATAACTTGTACACTTTGTAAGAGTGCGGGTGGTACAATGTTGAGGAAGAATGCAAGTGGGTTGAACAATTGGGCGAGAATTTAAAGTTGTTTTAAGAAATGTAGCTCAATAGGACAAGTACCAAGGATACTCTCGGGCAGGCCCAATCAAGAGTGCAAATATAACAGCAGAAACAACTGATTGGGTGGAGATGTACATCCCAATACATGTCACCAATACCACAGAGCTGGTTCAGTTTCAGATGATGTAACCAGCAGATCCTTTCTGAAAAACTGATACATGGCCATCCTCATCCTGAACCTGGGCATGTGGAGAACAGAGAGAGCGAGCAGGGCTTCTCTGCAAGGGGGGGACGTGCTGGGTGCCAAGGTCACCCCAATGCAGGCACTGCCTCACGAAGGGGGCACATCCAAGTGCAGGCAGGCAGAGCCAAGTGCTGGTAATGGAACTCACTGACAGACCCAGCACAGTGAGGGATGAACCAGGGTCAGGGGCCATCTGAGGGAGCAGCCAGGAGCACAAAATGACATTGCCACTATTTAATGACATAGAAAAAAAATCCAAATGCACCGGACAAAATAAGGAAATACTATAATTAACCACTCAAGAAAACAGGGAAGTCAAACTTTAGAAGTCTAGTAGCATTTTGGTCTCTGTAAAAAGATTCATTTAAGGCTGTTGATTTCTTTCCTAAGGAAATTACTTCCATTCTGTCCTCTCAAATGCTTGTACCTCCATAAACAATCTTTTGTATTGGGCTTGCCCAGCATAATGGCAACATTACCATCTTTTCTGCACAAAGCATTTTTACATTAGGGTTATAAATTAAGCTCATTTTCATTCTGCCTTTTACTGAAGGCTTTTAATTTTTTTCTTCCAGCCAACCCTCACTCTTCTCAAGGACTGTATTGCAGGTCTTATTATGAAATTAGACAGAAGACTGACAGTTGCCAGTGGCAAAAAAGGCCCCTGTTGTTTTGGAAAAGATGAAATGTGTGTTTCTTCTCATCTAGACCAAAAGACATGGGTGGTTGTGGGGTTTGTTTATTTTTTAGGTTTTAATTAGTAATTTAGGAAGTTTATATCTAGAGTAAACAACTATTTTCCATTAATAATGAGGATCTGTGAGTATGTCTACACTGTCACTTCTGCTGTTAAGTCCCTGTCTCCTGATCATCCAAACTGCATCACTATTAGTTTGTATGGACCCTGTTGTAGAGCAAACCAGCTAGTTTCCTCCAAGACAAAAGCCAGGTGTGCATTTGGAGGTCATCTGCTGAGGGGACCATTTCAAATCTTCACAATTGCTGAGGCCATACCCAGATTGGGATCTCTCTGTTCTACGCAATATTTTCCAGCAGACCTTTTGCCTTCAAGGGCATACAAGCCCTCATGGACATCCAAGGGCGTCTGACCTATCTCCCCTTTGGTATTACGCTACCAAACTTTCACTCCACTGGGTAAGCCCTCACATCAATTCAGGTATTTTGAACCATAAAACCTCTGAGAAACAGTAACAATGTCTTTCAGCCACAGGGCCCTGTGTTAGGTGCCGTGTAGTGGGGGCACAGCTGTTCATGCTGCTCTAAATGGAGTTAACATGAATATTGTGGACACCAGCCACACTTAGGATAGGGAGCCGGGATCTCTCAGCAGTACAGGCACCTTTTCTGGTTTTTTGGTTGGTTGGGTGGGTTTTTTTGTTTGGTTGGTTGGGGTTTTTTTTTTGTTTTCTTGTTTGTTATAAAAATTATTGGTTCAGTCTTGAGTTTTTCATTTGCATTTCCGATTTTGACAATAGCCTTGTGACACTTAAGTTTTCTCTTTGGGGAAGGCAGACAAGGCTCTCTACAGTGAAAGGCAAGCCAGTTACTGCCAGACAGGTGAGAAAATGAAGCAGCAAGATGAGCAACCTAGGATGCCTCCCTTAGTTCTTCGCACAAAAGTCAGTGGTCCTTTGAACTATCTGTAAAGACAAATTTGACCTGGAAAAGACCTATATTTGGACACAGCTACTAAGGACAGACAAATAAAGAGGGCTTAAGGGTGGAGCCTGCTCACGACTGTCTGTCCTAGGAGCAAGAACCTGGAAATGTTGGGCTATACAGAGCCCAAAGTAAGGGCAAATAATGGGAGCTTGCCCAGTGCTGACAGTTTTCTAGAAATGGCATGCTCTTTGGTGAAGCAGTTGCATGGTCTCTGGTGAACAGCAGCCTGAGCTGTGTATATATGATATTGTGACATGATTTGATATTCACACGGGAATCCTCAATCCACTGTAGCCATCTAAAAGCCGAGTGTGTCATCTGAGCTTAGTTATGTGATCTTTAATCAGAGGCAACAGCTCAGGCTGTATATCTTCTTTTTAAAATGACCTATTAAGCTGTCATCTGTAGCTGCTTGACCTATAACAGATAACGCCACAAGGAGAAACAAGCGCTGAAACAGAAAATGGCTTTACTTGCTTTCGTTAACATTCATCTGACAGTCCAAAAGGCTGCAGCTGGGCCAACACAACCACACACGGGGTGCAAGTTCACCATGGTGGCACACCTTAATTACCTCTTCTAGTGCGTGTGTGTGTCTTCTCTCAATTCTCAGGTAACAGGTCAAGTCTGCTGCTCATTAGCCCCATCCCTGATCTTGTACTGAAACTATTTATTGGCTCTCCTGGCAGTTTGTTAGGCTAATGGTACTCATCTCTTGTTATATATAGCTACATGTGAGAAATAAGCAGACTGCCTTTCGTCATTTCAGTCATGTCAAACTACTAAATCTCTCTAATAGAAGAACGAGGAGTGCATAGCAGGACTGAAACTCCACCCGTTTCTTAATATTAAGAAGCTAAATTTGAAAAAGGTACCAGAAAAGTGTGAAAAACACGAATGAGGAAAGACAGATGTTAGATTTACAGTGAGATTCTTCGGGGTTTTAAGCATTCTTCATAAGCTGCTGCTGTCTCAGTGGTGCACATCACTGGTTGCATGATTTCTGTCTAAAGCCTGACATTTAATTTCAGAAAAGCAGTCATCAGTTTCTAACTTCAAAGGTCTCGAAAGCATGTCAATCACTAATGACAACTACCAAAAATTCTGAATGTAGCAATAACTTTGTATTTAAAAAGAAGAGAGAGTAAATGCATCTTGCTCATTTTCAGGACTACATAATTCAACATTCTGTCATGAACAATACTTCTGAATATTTGAAGAGAGTTTCCTCCTTGGGTACTGGTGTGAAAAGAGGAGAAGGTGTAAGAAAAAGGCTAGATTGTGAAACCAAAAAATGATGGGAGGAAATAAGAGTGGGAGGAGCTGTCACTCACAAGAGCAGCCCTCAAACTACAGTGACTAGGTAGCAGAATACTTTTTAGGGGCAAAACATCAAATGCACATTGACACTTAAAACCTGGAAAATAAAATTGGTAACTGAGGGTCACTAAACCAAAGAATAGAACTACACAGTTTTGAAAACACATTCTGCCTTCAGCCTCAAAATGTTTCTTGTCTTGTGTTCTGAACAGCAGCTAATACCGAAGAACAACTGTAGCTGGTGGAGCTGGGGAAGTGACGGTTGTGATGAACAATATATCCACCAAAACAATGCCATTTAAAGAGGTAAAATTACTCGTGAATACTCCAAAATAGTTTTCCTAAAACAAACTTTGACAAAACATTATTGCCACCTTCATTTTTGAAGAGTAAAATTTTGAAGATAAAGCAGTAAAGGAAGAGAGTTGCAACAGCACAGCAGTACCTCAGTTTCCCTAACAGTTCAGTAGTTAGAAAGCACACTCTAGACATACCTTCTTGCTCTGCAGGAGTTTCCCACCTGGCAGCTGTTTTAACCTCAAAGACCATGCCCTCCTGCTCCTCCTGCACATTACAGGCTGTTCTCAAATAGGCTTGGAGCCACAGAACAGCAGCAAGAATCGCCAACCAGCTTATTACGGCAGTCTTGAAGGTGTAGACACCCTGGTTCAAAGCACTTTTTTCCTCCATTTAAGAGAAAGGCCTGAAATGGACTTTGTTTAGTAGCTGTGAGGGAAGAGTAGGAAGAAACCAGCTCTTTGTGAGGCTAGGTGTGCAGGCACCTACACTTTGAACTGCTCTACCCTTCCCCAGCACAGGCAGAGCTGACCTCTTCTGGAATAAAAGCGTATAGAAAGAAAACCAAGGGATTTGATTTATAGCCAAATGAAGAGAGAAACATACTTTTGACAAACACCTCTTTTCAATACCTGTTTGCAGAAAATCCCATTAAACTATTCTTTCCTCAAAACTTACCTGTGAAAGCTAGTTGATTCAACACATCAAAACCAGGAAAAACTATACACTAGGATCATGGCATCTGTGTTCTATCCATGTAAATCACTTGCAAAAATGGGATCTATCTCCTGTATTTGGACATAACCTGAGACAAAGACAGAAAAAAAAGAGGATGAGTCCAGATTCTCTTGGGCAAATACTTTCCACTGCAGATCCACAGAGATGCTTCTCTTCCTTAAAGGAGTCGTGGTCTCCACTACTGCAATATGACCTGGGTTTTACTGAATATTCCACCACGGTCAGTAGGGTGGAAACATTGCTGTTCCATTCATTTTATCACTTCAGAGAGAGAAGCAGAATCCTGCCTATGGACAAATCCAGAGGTGATGTGCTAGGTCAGGGAGTTTGCCTCTCATCTTCCCAAATAATGTGGCAATGATGTGGACTGACTTCTCAGCTGCGTGGTGAGGATAAACTGGTGACTGACTGCACAGTTACCAGGACTGTTGCAACAGACATATCAGCTTGTAACAGTCAAAGGGAACTTCATCTGGTGGTTTAGAAATTGCTCATCTCTGTCGCCATGAGAAAATTCACAAGAAAAAGCTTTGAACAAAATATTGGAAAACCAGATTTTACGAGAATTTATCTGGCAAAATCCCATTTATCTGGGATTAAAATGGACTAAAAATGCAGAAAGATGAGAAAGCAAATAATATTTTTTCTGACACAGATGCATCCATCTGCTGAAATCTGATTTCCAGCATGTATCAAAGAGTTCCGCAAGCAAGAAAGAGAAGGGACAGTACATATATCTTTACTTTTTTCATAAACCTGTGAGGCACCTTGGTGGAAGCGGCACAGGAATCCAGACTGAAATTCGATGTGACCGCATAGAGCCCAAGTTAAAGGCAGGATGACAAAGTTGTGTTGAAAATATACGTAGGAGGAAGCACCGTTTACGCAGGAAAAAGTACTGTAAACGTCAGAAGCTGCTTTGATTCATCAGAACTTACTTCACTTAGAAGTGCAGTTCTGACTTTTCTACTACCAGTTCTCTCTGTAGAAGCAATACTTATGCTAGGTGTGACCAACTCGTTTGTTCCCTTAACTGTTACGGAGAACTACTTTTGCCGTGTCATTATTTTGTGGTGCCTTTTCTGCATATCTAATGTGTAGTACATGTGACTAAATGATTTTTACTTTCTCTTTTTTTTTTTTTTTAATTGAAACAATATTTAGACTTCTTTGGCAGTAACCTGACATAAAGCCTTGTCTTGTCGAGCCCAGACCCATTTACCTTCTGGAACTCATTCATTTAATCTAGAGAAGTGTAGATCACTTGAAGAATTACAAAATTACATGGTCAGCCTGAAAATTAAGCCATTTTATGTAAGAGGATTGCCCTTGTACAGCTGTAGGTATGAGTCACTGACCTAAGAACATGAAGCATTGCAGGGATATTAGGAATATAAAAATAAAGGGTTTAATAAATTGGTGAAATAATTAAAGAAGACAGGAATTAAAATAGTTTCTAATCCTAACTGAAAGCAAAAGCTTCTTTTGGTGGTAATGAGAACAGATCACACCCCTCATGTTCCCTGTTACAAGTCTTCTGGACCAACACCTGTCAAGCAGGTGCTATCGCTGGATGTACTGCCCTTTAGGGAGTTGTAGGAATCAACGAGAGTAAGGATCAGGAAGCAGTGCTCTTGCTTTTTGTAGGAAAGATTTTGGCAGCTTGTCTCCTTTCTTCAGACTCTTCTTCCTGCCTACAACAGCTGCCAGCTCCGAAACAGCTGAGCTGCAAGGAATAAAAACCCTGGAGGAGTGGAGAGACCCTGCGGGCAGAGCTGTGCTCAGGCCATAGCTACCTCCCACCCAGGGAAGAGAAGGTAGTTTTGATTGAGGATGCAGAGGGGGAAAGAAGGTGAAAAAAAATACCTTTCTTCCTTTCTTTGCATCTTCACCTCCTCCTGAAACCTATCCTGAAGTTGAGAATTACTTTTTCTTCTGCCTCCGTAGCGGAGGGAACTATGAGGACGTGTTCTCACCTCTCTCTTTTGGTGCCTTTGAGAGCGAGCAGTGTCGCACCTAGCTTTCTGTCAAGAGCCTCATCTCCAGCATCTACGGGGGGGGCAGCTCATACATTGCAATAAACTGGCTTAGACTCAATTCAATTTAGATCAAAGTGATGATATTGTGCTAAAGGAACTCAAGAGGTAATTCAGATGTTTCTGCCTTCTGAAAGGTTATCCAGCTAGCTCCTCTTTTGCTTTTTGTTTGTTTGCAATTTAGATTCCCAGTTACCTCTAAGCGCTCAGTGCCCAGACTCAATTTTTTTGTGTGCAAGTGCCTGCCTGTTTTGGGTGGGTTTTTTACCATTTTATGTATGTGATTGGAGGATGCAACAGGAGGTAGAAGGTGGGTCCCTATCAGAACTAGGGAAGCACATGAACATTGAAAAGATAAAAGCATTCCTAGTGCAGCCTCTGCTTTTCAGACTCTCCAATGTGATAAGAAGGAGAATGTACCACAGCCTGTGGCACTGGGCTGTGTGAGCCTGTAAAAGCCAAGCCTTTGAACAGGCTGCCCTACTGTGAACTTGCCACCTCTCAGGTGCACACACGATCCACCATCATTTTATGCGCAACGCTGGTTACAGCCCTGCTTGGGAGAGAGTTTTGAAGGCAGGAGGCTTGTCTTGGAGAATAAGGTTTGGACCACACTGTTTGAGAAATGCCTGTCCTCCTTGCACCGTGCTGAGGAGACCAAGCTAACGGAGCTATGAAAACTCCTGTGAGAGGAGACGGGGAGCTGCACATGGGCTGCGAGGGATCTGCTGGTTCCCATATTTCTTGCCATGCCCGATTCCTCTAAAAGATTGGTAGTCTCCTTGCCCTGCACAACATGCTCAGTGCCAGCACCTGTGACTGGGCTGTTAGATGGCTCTTCCTTAGAAAGGAGGCCGGAGCTGGGCTGGACTCTGGAACAGCGCCTGCTTCCAGTGTCTCACTTTCCTGACTGATAAGGCAAAGTGAGGTGCAGTCCCCTGTCTAACAAAGCACTAGGTAGAAAAATAACATTGAAGAGTAAGAGGTACTTGAACTCTGCCAGGGTGGACCATGTGTGTATTGCTCAGACTGACCAATCTTCATGAAGTGAGCTTCGGTCCAGCTTCCAGTTCAGGGTTACTCAGTCTGTTGTCTTGGTATGGGAACATGCAAAATACCTGCAAATAAATTTTAAACAGGGTGTGCAGTTTTGCAGGCCTCCACATAAGAGAAGTGCCTCTGATTTCATGTATAGCCAGCCAGAAGTTTGAAGTATGAGAATTAGGAAATGATGGTTTGGTCTCACAGCTCCTCCCTCCCAGCAAGGTGGCAGAAGGCTTTTAAAGCGTGTTTTGCATACTCTTTGCAAAACCTTTCCATCTTCCCTGCATGCAGCAATGTCAACTGATCATTTATCTTTGATATGGCTTTTCATCACAAATTGGATCAGCGGGCTGGAGCACCTCTGCTGTGGGGACAGGCTGAGAGAGTTGGGCTTGTTCAGCCTGGAGAAGAGAAGGCTCCGGGGAGACCTTATAGCACCTTCCTGTGCCTGAAGGGGCCGACAAGGAAACTGGACAGGGGGGGATGCTGAGGAGGGGGCGACACGGACACAACTTTTTCCAAGGGCCTGTAGTGACAGGACAAGAGGTAAAGGGTTTAAATTGAAAGAGGGTAGATTCAGATGTGATATAAGGAAGAAGTTCTTCACAGAGAGGGTGGTGGAGCACTGGAACAGGTTGCCCAGAGAAGTGGTGGATGCCCCAATCCCTGGAAGTGTTCAAGGCCAGGCTGGATGAGGCTTTGAGCAACCTGGTCTAGTGGAAGTTGTCCCTGCCCATGGCAGGGGGTTGGAACTAGATGATCCTTAAGGTCATTTCCAACACAAACCATCCTGTGATTTTATGAAATGTTGACACTTTAATTATCAGGAGGCCCTGCACAGTTTAGAAGTAAAAAAAAAATAGGATTGCATATATCATAGAGCTTTCTATAGCAACTTCCAACAAATTATCTGAGCAGTAAAACTTCTGAAGCTTGCTTTCCTGTAGTTCTTGTTCTTATAAAGGTTTTCAGTACTTCTGTTCCCTCATACAGATTCTCTAATGTCTAATAATATGTTGAACACATGCTGTGGCCTTTCCATTAACAGGAGCTTACCTTGTGTCTATTTGGCAGCATGTTTTCATCAAACGTACAGGGACTCTTGATCTCTCTGCAACTTTAGTTAAAACCGGGCAATGAGTTCAAAAGGAACTCATGGGGACCGACAGACAGCACAATCTTGTAAGCATCATTTCCCAAGGAAACTGGATTAAAAGACTAGCAGCTGGCTATGTTGTAGGCTAACTCAACCCTTCTCTGTCAGTAAAAAAAAAAAAAAGAGAAAATATTTTTAACAATGTTAATTAGCAGCGTTTCAGTCAGAGGGGCAGCTAACTCCCCCCCCTTTTTTTTTTCTTTAATTGGGTCTAGCAAAAGGACAGCTTTATGTCCTTGTATAACTAGAAGAGATTACTTTTTTTAAAGTGCCCTTTTCTAATTTAGTACTGGTGATCTGCTTTGTCAGGGATTTCCATTGCACGTGTCTCCTTTGAAATAATTGCAAAATCATTATCTCTTTAAGGTTGTTTTGAGCAACATGACGAAAGCCTCTCGTAGCCTGTTTTCCTATTGGAATTTTTATCCTTCTTGATTATCGGCTGTGTTCCCATGACAATTCCTGTACTCATGCATCCCAGAATTAGCTCCTAACACATTCCAGCCTGATGGTACATCAAGCCCACTCAGTGCTCTGGAAACTATATGTACGCAGTAGGCTCTGAATATGTGGGAAAAGGAAGGTCTCTAATTTGGGTATGTGATTGAAAGATGGGAGAAAGGAAGGACAGAAGGGAGCAGAGAAAGTAAGAGATGCTTAGTTTTATTCTTTTTTAAAAAATTATTATTTTTTAAATTGAAAAGCCTCATGTCTGCAAGATAACATCTATATAATTAGTATATACTTTTGGTGAAATGGACTACTTGCTTGAAATTGATGTCCCTTTCACTTCAGAGTCAGACGATAAGGCAAGCGATTCTGAATTTTGAGGTAACTTTCCTGCAGCTTTCCTTCATTGCATTCTTGTGCTCATCACTTCTGTGAGGTGCCCAGGTGTCATTTCCACTTCAGATGCTGCTGCATAGCTGGGTGAATTCCAGCTGCAGAACTACATACACCTGTCTCAAGATTGCAACAGTCGTCTTAGTCAAACCTCGAGCAAATCCTAGTAGACATGTACTCAAAAGAAACACTTGATTGCCAGCGTAGTGCCAGACCTGATGGCACACATCCAGCAGAGCCGCTAGCCGACTGGGGAACACCTGAATACTCCACTCGTGCACTCTAAGTCAAGGACTGTTGACAAAAAACAACTCCCAGCAGGTCCTGCTTTGGCTCCAAATGGCACTGGTAGTTTTCTAGGAAGGCCACCATTGCACTCCCATGTTTTGTGGCCAGCACTAACATTTCTCAGCCAAGGCACAATGAATTCCAGCCAGGACTCACGGTAGGTCTCCATGGACAGCCAAAACTGCCAGCAGAACATGTTCAGCTCTAATACAGCTACCTACAGAGCCTCTAGCAAACTTGTTTCTGCCAGTAGTTGAAGTTCACAGATTAAAGCTGTTCGGGGGCTTCCTGGACATTTTTGCCCCCAGCCTATTCTCAAGAAGCTGTCCAGGCTGGAGAAGTAAAGCTCTTCAACATATCTCCATCCGAGAACAGCCTACTTTCTCACCATCTGTCACAACAGCATTTTCTAACATTTTCTTCTCCCTCTTGGTGCTTCTTATGCCTTTTCAAAGTTTGCCCTCTGGCATTCTCCAAATGGCACAGCAGCCTTAAACACTGTCAAACACACTTTGGGACACTCGTGTTTATGGAATATCAAAAAGTGCCCTTCCTCCCAGCTAATTCCCTTTTCTCACTCAGCATCACAGTATTACAAGGGTTAAAAAAAACAGATTTATTATAATGCAAGCATGGTTGCCAAGATAGCAGGTATAGGAGAAAATGCAATTGAGATAAGTAGTTTGCTTTACAGTTTGAATGATGCTCTGAGCTTTCAGCTACTTTAAATATCTTACTTTGGGTAATATATCTTATAAAAGTTAAAGATGCATATGGATTTTAAAGATAGTTTGCTTTAATCACTGTCTCAACACTATTAATGATTTGATTTCAGAAAAGCTATTGCAAAAGTCTAATTTTGCTATGTCATTTGGGAAGAACTTCAGATGATATAAATCCAAATTTAAAATAAAGGTAATACATTCAAAAGCAAAAGGGTCTTTCTGAGGAATCACCTATAAAAGTAATATTGACCTCTCACTCCCACAGAACCTCTGCGAGAATCCTTCCAACAGACACATCGCTGCCTATCACGCCAGATACCATTGCCATTTCGACAAGACCCTTTTTGTTCCCTGGTGGCAAACCTCCTCATCACATCTGTCCCCCACCATAAGGATAGCCAGCAGAGTTGCTCGAGGAGGTTACTACTTTTTTCTCTGCCTCTCACCAATTTCCCAACAACTCTTCCACCAATTCAAAACCATACAGGCACCCTCCCTCTGCCGAAGCTGGTCGCCGGGCTGAGCCCAGGGCTCAGCTCAGACCAGAAGGAGACCATAGGAGGGAAATTCCAGGAGTGAGGGAAAAGCATGGAATCAGTGTTGCTATGGAGATGAGAATTAGCACAATAACTATTGTGTTCTGTTTCAAGACTTCCCAGTCTCCAGTTTTAACTCTCTCCACCGCTGCTTCAGCTCTGTCCCAGAAACATCCCAGCACACCCGAAGGATTTCTGGGTCAGGAAATGGAAAGGGTATGGCAGAACATGCAAGAGCCTGAAGTCTGACAGGGATCAGGGAAGGAGGAGGAAGAAAGTGAGGGAAGGTCTTGTAGGAGAGGATTAAGGGGAAAAAAAAAAAAAAAACAACACGGATTATAAGAGGCAGGGAGATGGAAGAACAACTTCTGGAGAGGGTACAGAAACAGACAGAAATGGAAAATATTTTGATACCATACGGTTACCCTCTACCCTTCCTTAATGAAGCTCTGCGCCATATAGAGCGCGATGCACAGGCTGCACACCACTTGTCAGTGAACACTGAGGCTGTCATCTTCCTCCTGTATGCAAGTCTCTCCTTTTTCTTCAGCACTGAGAGGAAAAGCAAAGCTTCTAGGAAGCAAGTACATCATCATGCTTTCTTCTGAGAGGGAGAACAAAAGTTGGAATGAATTCAGTAATTTTCAACACAGTTTTCCACATCCACCTTTTTGCTTTCAATTAGGTGGTTGTGCCATCCTGATGCGGTTTATCTTCCAGTGCCCTAAAGCTTGCACTGTTTATGTATGAGTTGTTAACACGAGTTCAATACCCTTCCATAAAATCACCCATGCTGTAAACATAATACCCTGCCCTTCTGCAGAAATACTGCAAAAGCATTAAAAAGGGGTAATACAAGATTCAATTGAGCTTGTAGATGAAAATTAGGAGAACAAGGCATTTCCGATCCTTCTGCAGGTGCTAGAGGCAGCATCACTGGCTGTGTAAAACGTCTCTAAACATATCTTTTACCTGCTGATAACGTTGTCCCTTGCTGCCCAGCCGTTGTGCAAAACCCAGAAGCGAGCCTTGCTCTGCTACCTCTGGCCCTGCAGCCAGCACCACCTTTGTTCTTTCCCTCTTCCAAAAGCATATTCCTCTGCAGCCACAGAAAGTATGGCTGAACTTTTATTTTGCCCAGCTAGAGAAGGACACAGTAAAGCAGTCAACAAGCAGAGGATAAAATGTGCCTCCCAGGAGAGGAGCAGGATGCCAGGCCCTGCCCAGCTACCCCTTGCCATGGAGCGGGTCTCCAGCCATAGGGAAAGCGGGCTGCAAAAACAGCCTAAAATATGTCTGGGGGCCATTCACACTTATGCTGTTCTTATAGATCTTCATCCCGCATCACGTCCTTTCCTAAAAATGAATACTGATTGTCTGAGCTCAGAAACTGAGCTACTGGAAGTTCATTTGGTGCAGGCAGAGCTCTCCACGACTACCCCTTATTTTTTATCCTCCTACGTCCAAAAGGATGCAGCAACTGGCTGTTCACGCCACTTGGCTGGCCGATGGCACACGCAGACAGCGCAAAATCCACACAGTGATGAGACTGAGGAACTTGCTGCACCCTCTTCCCTCCCCTCTGGCTGACAACAACTTGAAAATAGGCACAGATTGCCAAAGACCGATACAGCTTTGAGTCTTTGCTGCCCTTCAGTCCCAGCATTCCCAGAGCTTCTTATAAGAGTTTTAACTGAGCTTTGGGGGGGTTGGGCGGGAGGGCGGGAACCCTACAGCAAGTTACCATGAGGGAAGAAAGCATCATGAGACTAACCTTTGGTGTGGTGCTGTGGTGTCAAAGATGCACTGCTGCACAGATTTATAAGGGTAGTGAGAAATGACCAATTTAGGCTAATAGTTGCCATGCAAAAAAATTTCAAATAAAACCATAGCTTCTTACAACTTGTCCTGGTAGGCAAGCCTTCAGCAGCAGAGAAACATATGTGTTCTCTTCACGAGCTTAAAGAGAAGGGAGAATCTTCACTCATTTATTAATCTATAAAGTATACTTCGTGGTAGCCTGGGAACGTCCCAAAGTGGAATAAGGTTCAGCGGGACTCTCAGTCCAACTATAATTCCACCCTCACTATTTCATTTCCATCCCTCTTTCCTCCTCCAACCTTGCAAATGGAAAATACCTTCAAACTAAAATTCCTCTATCTGCTACTTCTGAAGATTCATTCCTGTGTCTTTCTGGTGAAGGACTACTTCTTTTTGGGGTTTTTTTGGGTTTGTTTTGTTTTGTTTTTTACAGCTTAGGTAAGAATACACCTTTCTGAGAACTTAAAACCAGACATGAGACACAGAAAAACTGCTCTTGCAAGCTCAGAAAGTTAAGGAAAAGGTGATTTTAAATCAGTATTTTGTTTTAATATTTCTCCAGTCAACAAAGCGTCTAACATTTTATAAGCTTATTAAGAGGTTATCTCAGCAGCAAATAAACAGTTTAAACTTGAAACTCAGATTCACTACAGAATGGCTGAAGTCTGAAAAACGGGAATCATGGGGATGGGCAAGTATGCTATTAATTACCCCATTCCCTGAAAATCTTGGGTGTTTTATGAAATGTAGTAAACAAAACTATGAAGAATAACCAATATGTTCTAATTGAGAAAGTATCCGGAATTGGAGAAGCAGCAGGGTGGGCTTTTCGCTCATGTGCCAAAAGCATGGTATATGAAAATATCATTGTGAAGTTCCAGAATCACAGTCAAGAGACTCCCTCAGCAGCTTCTTAGTTGGGAGAGACACTTACCTGCTTGACCCTCTAGTGCAGCAGAAACTTTGAGTGCAATTCAAAATCATGTGTTTCTACTGCATTTCCTTGCTGTGCTTTTGAAAGATGGGATGATGAAATCTTTTATTTTGTGAACTTTAAAGAAAGACAAGAGATTACCAAGAGATCTTTTTTTAACTATTGTACCCTAACCTTTCTGAATTTCTGAACAGCTTTGTCTTTAGAATGATTTACTTATCACAATTCCCAGATTTTTATGTGCCACATGTAGAATATAATTTTTTACTAATAGAATCATAGAATCACAGAATGGTTTGGGTTGGAAAGGACCTTAAAGACCATCAAGTTCCAGCCCCCCTGCCATGGGCAGGGACACCTTCCACTAGACCAGGTTGCTCAAAGCCTCATCCAGCCTGGCCTGGAACACTCCCAGGGATGGGGCATTCCACAACTTCTCTGGGCATTATAGATTACATGGCATAATAGATTACATGTCTCAAGAAGCTGGGCCTTATCCATCTTAACAAAGGGTTATTACACAAGATTTCTTTTATACCTTTCTTAAGCCTGAACAAAATACGGTTGGTGTCAAGGTATGAGGAACTTCCACACCTTTAGTGGGGGCCAGTTTGGACTAGTTGCCACGTCACAAAATAGCTCAAACTGATTGCACTGATGGTCTGTTACATGCAAAGCCATGCCTGGGTCTTTGAACAATACCCGGATGACAAACCGTAGAGCTTCTCAGCATACTCAATCCTACCTATACCAACCTTATCCTATAGGAAACACGCTGCTTTCATGGCCTCTGGTACAAATGCCACACGATGGTTAGAGAAAACATCTAAGGTGATGTAAAAATATCGGAAATCAAGGCTGAGCGATCTTGGTTTGAATCTTGAACAGGCAGTCATGCCACACCTTCCAGTGGACAGCTGCTTGGTGGTGGCAACTACTTGCTCTCTGCCAGGGAGCACAGCACACTTAGCAAAAGGAATGAATAAAGCCTTTTGTACCTAATGGCACATAGGGCATAAAGTGTTGCTGGGGTCTCTTCACTGTCATGTAAAAAATCACAAATGTTGCAGCAAGTACTGTGTTTTGATTGCAGTGTTTTTCAAGCCTATTTTCACTTCCCTTGCTCTTGCCTTTTAAGCTTTGATCACAATGCTGTACAGCTAAAGGCACCTGAGAAACAGATTGCTAGGCAACAGATGCTGCAAAGGACAGCTTCCCCTCCCCTGTCACCGAGATGGCAGGAGACCTTACAGTGCTCAAAGTTGCCTGTTACGAAATATTCAAGGCAAAACCAGCTTAGTGTTATGAAGGCAGCCAGGTGAAGCAAGAAATTACTTAGAAAGTAGGAGTTAAAAAAATAAACAGCAATAGGAAAAAGAGGCAATTCAAGCAAATGAGAGAAACATGAGGGGAGGCAACAAAAGGCAACATTAAATAAGGAGCTGTTATTAAAAGTGTGGGAGCAGCTAGAGAATACAAGGAAAGAAATTCACAAAATATAGGTACAAGGTGTGTTTGAAAACTTGTGCAATAACATAAATATATATAAAAGCTTAATTTACTGTCATTCTTATAAAAGTTTATTTATTGGTGAAATTTGGTTTAGTGTTCATTTTATACCACTGTTATCAAAAATTATGTCTGCCATGAGGAAACAGATACTACCATTGTGTTCTTCTTCTGAATTACCAAAGAGAGTGCTTTTTGTCATTTCTACTCATTCCATAAGTGTTATCCGTGGAGTAAATAAAAAAGTTTCGATTGATCATTTAGGAGACAATGCAGAAGCTACATAAATGTTTATAGAACACAAATAGGTCTTTCACCCAGAATATAACGTGGAAGCCAACATATAAAGCCAAAACAGTTTGTACTGAGCAATGCTAAATAAGCAAAGGGAAGGCAGCATCTGCCTAATGAGAGTTTCCTTTAGGATATCAAAAACAAGCTGCTGTAGTAACCTGACCTGGAATTTGTGAAACATAGTCCAGTAGCACATATAGGGAATGTGTTTTCCTCATTTAAATCCTTAATTGTTATTTTTAACGTGCAAATAGGCTTGCCCAGTAGGATGAACACTGGCAACAAAAACAGATGCTGGGTGTGCAGAACCAGCAAGAAAGTGCTGAGCAGCAGAGCAAGCTGAATGTTAGAGATGAAGAAATGCCAACTTACAGTGAAAATTAGACTTTGCAAAGGATACCAAAACAAATGAGGGAAAAATTAGAGTTGCTATGCAGGAAGAATGGGACAGAGATTAAAGATAATCTAGGTACGGCCCAAAAACCAAGTAAATACTCTGCCTCATTTCAATCAGAGGAGATGATGTTGAACATGGAACAAAAGGCAGAATGGCTAACTGGAATCAGGTTAGGAAAGTTGCTAAGGAGCTTATCTGGTCTTTTGAGACCAAATAATCATCACAGCAGAATTCTGAAAGAACATGATGCAAAATAGCAGGTAGAGTAACCAGTATTTTCAATAATACTGCTGGGTCACTCCAGACTTAAATGACTGTACAATTGCAAAGAGGTTGCTGAAAGACTGGGCTTGCCAAAATAGCAGCTGAGATGAGGATAGGGGTTCTGTCTATGAGCATATCATTGAAGTAAAAACCAGAAAGGGGAAAATAATATTTTAGCTAAAGGGTAATGTCAACATGAGAACAAACACATTATGAAGTTAGAAAAACATTCCTAACCTTCAATGCAATGAGGTTTGGGAACAATCTTTCAGTGCAAGTACGTGGCACAGAATTAGTTAGAAGTAGAAATTGATCAGTTTGGAAAGGAATTTAGTGATAAATTTGCCTGAGGCAGGTAGAAGAGAAACTGTTCCTAGTCCTTTTTACTTTAAGTTTCTTTAGAACCAAGTCTCTCTGATTCCTCCACAATTTCCTAGACATTTATCTACATAATATTCCAGCATTCAATAATAATCCTTTGCCTTGTTACTACTTGCAGTCAGCTTAACTATCATTCATGTTGCATACCTCTCACTCCAGCAACAGCGAGCAACGTAGTCCCTCACAAGGCAAAAGTTTTCTATTGGACGTGCTAATGTGGCACAGACTTTTCCAATTCTGGCAGTTGTTCCCTGAGCTGAGGTTAGAAATGGAAAAGTCGAGCCCTGCCTGCTGTAACAGTGGTTGAAATCCCTAGATGGCTCACCCGCTGCTCGTGTAATCGACTGCACCCATGCAGCCCAGATGAGAGAGACATTTAAGGAAAAGCAACCAAGTATTTCCCCTTAACGCATTACTTCATCGAATCATAGAATGGTTTTGGTTGGAAGGGACCTTAGAGGTCATCTAGTTCCAAGCCCCCTGCCATGGGCAGGGACACCTTCCACTAGACCAGGTTGCTCAAAGCCTCGTCCAGCCTGGGAAACTAGGAAACTTTACAGAGTTTATGCCAAGTTTGTCAAAACTAAAACAAACTATTGACAGTGTTGAAATATGAGAATAGAAAGGAAAGAGTTTGGAGTAGATGGGATATTCCCTCTGTGGGTTTAACCAAAGTATACGTTTTGTTTGTGAACTCTTCAGCCAGCTTTTTCCCACTGACACATCACCATGGTAAATCCCTTTTTACATTTGCTTCAACATACCCATTTAAAATATCTGACTCGTTTCACAAATACACTCTAAGGTTTCTTATTAAAAAACCTTGCAATAGTCTAAGAGAAGAAGTGCTCTGCAAATAAAGAATAATGTTAACTATTCTATTTTTGGAGACCAGGAGTGCAGTGCCAGTTAGCCTGCAGCAGTCTGAAGGCAAAATTCCCCCATCCCCTACCAGGCAAGGTCGCTGGAGTTGTGTGTGCATGTTGACGCAACCTTTTAATGCATATACCCATCTAAAATAATTGTTTTGCATGCCAAGCCATATCATCATCTTCTAAGTTCATTTCCACTGTGTAATAGATGGCTTGAAATCCAATTTAATTCATTTCTGTGATGCAATTTTCTTCCATGTCTACTATTTTCAGTGCATATTACATCTTCAGTACTTCTGAATGTATCTTACTAAGTAGCAATTGCAAATATATAATAAATTTCAATTCTGCAATTTCTCCTTTTAGTCGACACTAACTTCCATTGTTCTTGAAAGCACAAAAAAAACCTGTACAACAAATATGCATTTCAGTTTTACTCCATATCCCAGACAGTGACAAAAGAGACTTCATAGCTAACCTGTTTTTATTTATTCCTAAAACAAATTCCTTCTCCTATTGAATCTTCCTAATGTATTTTGCCTTTATTACAAGTGATACATAGTTATGCAATTCAATTTTATAACAGACCCTTTTTTCAAAGACGGAAATGAAATTTGCTGGTATTTTTTTCTCTTATCCTCAAAACACGTTTGAGGTATTTGAGCAGCATTTGAAACACTTCTACAAACCAGAATTAAAAAGAAAAACAAGAGAACTGGGAATTCTGTGAAGCCCTGGAGAATTCACTTTGTTTCTTCCCCAGCTGAAGTGGCGAAGGGATCTGGAAGGATGACAGGACATCGTTATCCTTTGATCCCACATGGAGGAGAGTTTGGGAATTGGGTTTTGGGCAGGTTTTTGTTTGTTTGTTTGTTTTGCAATCTCCATATGAAGTTCTGGTTATGCAAGACCAATTTTTCCCAAAAGAAAAAAGATTCCCCTTTAAGAAGAAAATTCTTATATTTATCTGCTTTACAACAAAACAAGAAAAATCCAGTCTGTCTTAAATCTGGCTAGTTCACAGACACTGCACTTCAGACACTTCTGTTAAAGCTGTTTTTCTGCACTTCTGTTTCACAGAAGGGACAGGCTGTTTATCAAGAGGATTTTTACGTTGCCTTTGAAGGGGTTCTGGACCCGACTATCCCATGCTGAACAGATTTAGCTTGATTGCAATGAAACCTTCAGGAGGCGGGGGGTAGTGCCTTCTACTTCCATATAAATGATAGTTCTGCCTGCACAGTGGCCATAAAAAAGAGCAGGCAGGAACTTCATAAGTTATTGTCTGTCGGCTGTTTCCATGTAAAGTATACATTATTTGCAAGTTAAATTTGGTTTTGTTTTCCCCAATCTGCCAGTTCTACAAACTCATGCTGACAATCAAGCAAAGTTCTTCTCATGCATAATTACCTTTAACGAAGAATCCTCTGGCCAGATTAATTCACTGGCACTTGGGCATTTTGTTTCCTGTCAGCATTTTTACAAACAATGCCAACATGCAAGAAAATGTTGAACCTGGTTCACTGTCAGCACATCTCTGATGGGCTTGCACACCAAAGAAAATAGTTAAAACATCAGCTTTAAAGGCAAGCTAGTAGCTATGACTCGGAATACACATAAATAACATGCCGAGTAGGCGGTAATTTTATATCGGAGTGGGAGATGTTAGATAAAGTCTCTTCTCAGTGCAGCTTTTGAAGTACCTGGGACTGAGCGCTGCCGTCTTTCACATTTATTTCACTCGGCCCTTCGCTGTACACTTGTAGCACCTTTCATTTACCCAACCCCATGAAAATATTTCCAGGACAAATAAGTTTACAGGGCTTGGCAATAAACAATCAGACAATTAGTTTAGTTTTGTTCTTTGAGAAATAATACGTATTTTAGTACCTAAATGTCCCACTTCTCTTTTCATCTGCCTTTGGCCTTAGAAAGCTGGGAAGTTTTATGTGCATCATGCATAGGTTAAAGCATGGCCTGGACACAAGGGCGTTGTTCTCCATCTGATACAATAAGCAGTTCTTTTAAATTGAAAGCAACAAAGTGATAACTGCTATTTCAAGAAATGTCTTTTATAAAACACACTTTACCTTATGATATTTACCTTATAACCAAACCACTGGGCCAAGCAAAAGTTGACTTTTTGTTGGAACGCAGGTTGGGAATCCCTGCCCGTCTCATATCAACATTCAAGTCCTTATCAACCAGAGTGAACTGCCCTCCCCCCATTCTCTTTGTTCAGAGAGGGTAACATACATTGGTAGCTGCAACCAATATTTACTTCTATTGTACTGCTATCTGCTTTTCATAATAATTAATGGAATCGTATTACACACCACTGGCCGAGTAGCGAGGAAACACCCATAAATTGTGCTTTCATGAAAGAACCACTGTGCAACACATAATATCTGTGAGGCATTGATGTCGTACCCACTGACATCCAGAAGTCTGCCAATCCTTTACACCCAAGTGATTTCTTTCAGTGGAAGATGAAACTGCCTTCCATACATCTCCAGATGCATGAATTTTTCATCTTACTGCCTTTTTGTAGAAAAGGGGATCAAAGTAAAGATGCTAATAAATACCTCTAACTCCATCCATATCAATATCTTCAGACATAAAGATGAAGAGCTTTAAATATGTTTGCACAAAGATTCTTTCAGGATTATACTGATCTGCAAGAAATTATATACGTACTAGTGTCAACACTGCAGAACTCTGTAAATGTGCTACAAGATGAAATTGTCAGTTAATAGCAAGTAACGCTAACATTTGCTAACACAGTCAACAGAAGACTGTTTGAAACAGACAGATTGTTATTTACAGCTGTGCCAGATGGGACGGTTTGAAAAATGTTTAAATTATCTTTAGTTAACATTTAAAATATATTCTTCAGCATCCTTGAATATTTTTAAATTGCAGAGGGTTTTTTTAGTAAAATTTATCTGCAAATATTTTTATGTTCCTGCTGTCAAATACAATTAAACGGAAGTGTAAATAAAAGACAAATTGCCTACAGAAAACTATTATTGGAGCTCACACAGCAGAAACATTAAATTTTAATAAATGAATACATCAGTTTTAGTACAAAGTGACTGAACTTTGGGGGAAACTTGTGTATTATTTATTGTAATACATTACTGGAACATGACATCTATACTGCACTACAGTACTGGGGGGAGGAGTAAGTGTCATCTGTGTGTCAAGCTCTCAGCTAAATGGTCAATAACAAAACCTTTAAGAAAGGGGCATTGAGGTGGTGGTGTTTTGATTCACTGTTATATTCCTATTTATTTTGACCCTCCAAATCCATTGCAGGTTTCTGCTGTTTTCTTCCACTCTTTTACAATACTCTCCAAGAAATATAAAATAATTTTAACAACAGATTTTAGCAGAATGGCTGAGCTGACAGGACAGAAATACCATGGCATGCAGAGCTGGACACAGCTTTATGGCTTAAAACTAAAGGAAGCATTAGTTTTTCTAGGCAGACAGAAGCAATCAATAAAATATGATTGCAATGTTCTCATCAGACCTTCTGCAAAACAGTAAATAACTAGTTCATACTTGAGCAGCAAGCTATACTGTTTTATAAGCCTTTAACATTAAGCTGTAAAAATGAAGCCCTAATTTTCTTAACTGTGTGTGTACAGCTCATGTACCTGGTGAATATACTTGGGCATATGCCTGTGTGGATTCCACCCGCAACCCCCAAAACAGGTATATAGGCTAAAGCATCTAAAGTGCATAATTATCTTCCACTGCCCTTTGGATATAATTCAGCTCATATCTTCAATGAGAACTCTGGGGATGTCAAAACTTCAGCCTTTGAGTTATCTACTAAGACTTCTAGCAGTGCTATCAATTATTTTTTGAGGTACAACCCCTGATTCACTGGAATATGGAGAAAACTAATTTTACATACACTGAAACAGATGTTTTTAGCCTGGGCTGAATTTGAAACAGCAGCCCAAAGAGGAATCTTTAGTCCACTGATTCACAGTTCCCTACAGCTTAAGGACAAGAAGAAAAAAAGACATGGAAAAAGGAGGAGATACAGGGAATCAGCTTGTCTTCCACTGCCAAGCAGTAAAAAAAGAGGAGGTACTACAGAGGATGAATACATAAATATTCCCTCCTTTTTAGCCCATCACCCCTTGTACACACTTACTCTCCACTTAGCGGCAGAGAGAGGAATACAACAAAGACAACATCTCTTCTGTTTGGGGAAGAAGAGGGACAATACCTATATTGCCTGCCGAAAGCAAGCCAATGCTGCAAACGGACTCATGGTTCAAACTCCTCAGGCACTAACCCTCCAGAGCAGGCTCCGCCAAGGTTGTTTGGCTGTGCGACAAAATACAAGGGGAGTCAGGGACAACTTCTGGCCCTGGGGTACAGGGCTTCGCTATGACTCCCTTCCTTACGGCACATCAGGACATGAATTTTCTGCAGTTCAGAATGCCAAGAATGTGCCAGCATAGGGTTTAGGGTGCCATGCTGGGGGGTAGTGCTAGGACTGCCCCAAGCACAGGGGCCATACCCAAAGAAAGACCCATCCTTTATGTCTAAACCCCACAAAACCATGAGGGAACTTTCCTGCCCCCTGTGGCAGGGCTTTCTCTGCTCCCCTTAGCCTCACGCATTCAAAGAAGAAGATAAAGCAATGTTTGGGTTTAGATGCACATAACACATTAATTCGGTACATCGACATGATAAATAAAACTCATAAATAAGTTTTCAATTTGCTGCACACCAGTAACTTATGTTTCTCTCATGGCATTGCCTGAAGCATGAATTTTAGCACAGCTGCAGAATAGAATCTTTGAATTTCCACTGTTATTTTAATTACTATGAGTTCCTTACACAAATTCTTATGGCAAGTGTAGGCATTTTGTATGTATGTCTAAGAAAACCAAGTGAGAACTTGGTCTAACCTTTTCTTTGTACCAAGTAGTTTGGACATACTCACTATTTGATTAGCTGTGAAATCATCTAGCTTGTGCCCCGTTTCTACCATTATGGGCTGGAAACACAGATTGCAAGATTCTTGTAAGGGGAAAGCAATACTTTTTATACTTTCTCGCTTTTGGTTTATCACATGGGGGGCATAGCACTGTTTCAGTCACTTCTTTTATACACCTGTGGCTCCTGTGGTTGTAACTGGGCTTATACTTGTCCTAATCTTCAATACAGAAAAAGATAAATAGTAGCAGGGATAACATTTCAAACTTGCAACCAGAAGTGGTTTTGGGTTTTTTTGTTTTAATATTGTACTAATAAAAGTAGTCTCTACCACTTAGGAAGAATGTGGAGTTAGAAAATGCAGTATTCCAGCTGGAGGAATTTTTCTTTTGCTTTATTTTCCAACTACAGCAACTCTAATGACAACAGTAGAAGTGTTAACACATTGGATCAATATCCAAATTACTTCCACTCTTCTGGTCCTTTTTTCACTCTTCTATAGATGAACAGGGAAAAGGAAGAATAAGGAACAGAAATTTAAGAAGCCCTTAGAGATCTGAAAGCTGAGTTTAAGTTCTCTTGTTCTCATTTAAAAAAATTAATTTGCAAGATGATAAACCTATAGTTGTTAACTCATGGTAGTTTTAGATTTAGCACAGCCTTCCGAGTACTGCACACAGCTCAGGAAAGGTCTGTATCTTGTTCTTAAAGCGCTGACTTGAGACACAGACTCACTAAATAATGTATATTCTGCATTCTAGTTTAACAAACTAGTTTAACTTCAAAAAAGATGTGTTTTTCAGGAGTGCATGCTTTCCAGGACTGTGGCAACGAGAGCAGGTTACAGCAACCAAAGACTTCTGGAACAGATCAAGGCCCCCTAAAAGATTTCATTTCTAGTGGCTCTTGATAGTGGTGAAGAGCTGCTGCCGAGCAGCGGTCTGGGGTCTCAGGCCAGAGCCGTGAAGGTCTACCCCACCCCAATGTAGAACCTCAGATATTTGATTCCTGCAGGAGTTTTCAGGCTAAGGATGTGCAAATAATGAGCTACCTACCACCTCCACTGCCAGGTGGGTTGTGGACTATATATTTAAGTGCACAATACAGGAACTGCCCTATCCCCACATTCTCAGTAGAAAAAACAACTTGCTTAGTAGGTGAGGTTTGCAGAGGGGTATTGCTGATCCACTTTAAAGCACACTGCATTTATCATAGCCTATTTTCAGCCCAGCCAAACATTGATAGAAAAGAAATGATTGATGAATTACTGTCTTTTCTATACATCTATTTCCTTTATGAAGTTACACCAATTAATGCCATTGCCCGAGATGAGATTTTCATATGTAATTTAGAAACCTACATCTGAGCAGGTCATCCTATACTGTCTTTGTAGCCAATAAAGAGAAAAAGGCAATACAAGTCCTCTCATCTGTTTTAGACGTTTTCAGATGCAAAGTACTGCAACCTTGAAGGGCTACTGAATATAAATGAAATGCAAAAAACCCCCACCTAGTTTATAGATGTTTGCATTGCAAGTGTCTACATTTAACTAAATTAATCTCTTCCCTGGAACTTTTTTAGAGCACACTGGTGAATTTAATATCACCAGAAGAAGGAACTGCAACTCTTCTTTTAAATGGGTAGATTCAAATTGTTTAAATGTCGTGCTTCTCTTGGTACCGTGTCACTTGATATGCTGTGTTAAGTTCCCCAAATAAAGGGACTCTCTTACAGTAAAAATATTCTCAGTCAGAGATTGAGCTGCCCCTGGACACTGAAAGCAGGAGAGAGATCTTTGTACCTGATTCATAGATGATTTATTCATCCCAAACACTTAAAGAATCAAAACAAAAGTCTAATTTCAGGGAAGCATAATGTGAGAGATAAACGATGTCTGCCTGTCTGTGGATCTGGAAAACTTTTAATTTTACAAGGTATTCTCTTCCAGACAAGATTGCTCACCCATGCTGCTGTCTGTCATTTTTTAGATTCTAGCCTACAGATTCATTAGCTGTTCATCAACCAAGATGCATATATGACATACTGCAAGAAAGATGCTATTGCTACTAAAATGGTTTTTAAATAAATATCTGTTGGATCTCATCCCTCAATTGCTTAACTTCCTTTTTAATGAGCACATAGTCTACTTACATCACCCCTTCAAAAAAATACTACAAGAAATTCTTGACACAACAAACAATTCTAGCAAAGCGTTTCTTTTCAGTATAAGCATTAGATTTCAGCACTTCAGATATCACTTTTATATGCAGCAGTTTATTCTCTAGATTCTGTGAATTTGAGATGCTTTGGTAAGATTCTTAAATTTTTCGGGTAAACTTTCCTTCACAAGGCTCTGCTTGCTGGGTGCACTTCGCTGCCCACCTCCTCCTATTGTCAATGCCTCTGCATGTACGTTTCCCAGTGGCAGCAAGGACGTTGTTTAGGTGGTACTATTTTTAATCATCAAAACACTATGCAAACATCATCTTTAGAAATTGCATGGGTAAGATTTCAGAGTACCATTAGTGCCTTTCACTACAGGAGTACTAAGGAAAGTAGATGGCACGAAGCTTCTGAAGGAGCAAAAGCTCCTTCTTCCTCATAACCAAAGCATTAACCTGAAAATACATATTCTAGTTATAAACAGGATATCAGAGTAGAGTCTGGAATATTTTACTAGAAAGCTAAGGTAAAATGTCAAGATCACGTGCTAGTATGACAACCTGGAGCAGTCTTCTAACAAGTGTCTTGTTTTTTGAAAGTATCTACCCAAAACAAACCTCTGTGATCAAATGATCACTGTCTGTGTGATAAGAATCCACTCACCTTATTTCATAACATTTCTACTATATCCAAAATTGTTTTGGCTTTTACACATTTTAAATACATAAGGGTTTTGTAGGTCTGAGTACTGGTGCCAAATTTCAATTATTTTAGTTGTGCCTATTTTGTTTCATAAATACCTTTGATCCAAAACAGTGGATATGGCAACTGAAATCATGTCAGGCCTTGCCAGGATATTGTAACCAAGACCAGTAACATGCATGATGCTTAGCATGTCATATTCTGGGTCACATTTTTTACTTTATATGTGGCTCAGGAAATTTTGGAGGTTTCATTTGACCAATGAGAGAGTTTCATGCTTTTTTCCTAAGGTACGACATTACAGAATGCTGCCCAATATGACTAGAGCTTTTGGGAATCTCTGCCAATAGGCAGTAATGTGTTCATATAATAAAAATGAGAAGTCATTTTACAGTACAGGAGGTGGATCTGTAGAATTAGGGATCAATAACAAGAATTCTTACTATTTCCTTGGAGATTATGTAGCAGACATGGCTAAAAAGAGGAAAATCAGGAGGCATTATTCAATCAGTATATGTCTGTGAGCAGATAGTGTGATGCAGTTGTAGAAAAAGCTAATGACAACTTAAGACGCTTTAGGCAAGGTAGTTTTGGAAGACAAGACTGTCCTTTTGAAAGGCTTCAAGTGAGACACTATTTGTACTACTTTTCTGGCCATTTGCTTTCTGAAAAAAATTATGTAATCTAAAAAGAGTACAGAGGATGAACAGAAAGATGAGTAAAGGAATAAATTATTCAGCAGAGAAGATACAAGAGCTTGGACAGCTTTGTCTTACCAAAGAAAGTTGAGAGTGGGCAAAAACAGAAGGCGAGAAAAGATCTGTTTCAAAGATAGTATCAGTGAAAGTTCAAGTAAGTACTGATAGTGAATCAGCCAGAAGTTGGGAAAGGAAAAAAAGTAAGTGCCTTCATGCTTATCAGCACAAAACACTGGATCAACCCTTCCAGACAAAGCACCTGGGACAAGGAACTTACACTGTTTCGGAACTGTATGGTCACTTTATGCAGGGATTTATATACCCAAGAATTGCTGCAGACTGAAAACCAGGTCTTTGCTACAGGTCCTTGAATTGTTGGTGCAGTGGTACAACCAAAAAATTTACTTGCATAACACATACACTGTATTAAACCTCTCCATCAGAACTTCTCTGGGTTACCTGCCAAGAGCAAGAGAGGGTTTTTTGGCTATGACATATCATTTGTTTTCCAAGTTTTAATTCTCCTTCCTCTGAATCCTGTGAGATTAAGTCTAGAGTGCATTCAGCATTCAGCTTTATTGCCCCAAAGTTGGCCCCATGGATTGGCTGCAGCTAGAGCCAGGCTGCAAGTAGCATGTGCCAGTTTGCCTACCGACATTCAATTCCCGGAGATAGGGCAGCAACTCCTCTCCGCTTCCCTCAGGCTAAGCCAAACCACCTCAGCCCAAGCTGAGAAGAGAAAAGAGATGGCAGGGGGGAAACCAGTAGTCCCTTACCTTTAACACGAGACACAATTTTAGGACCTCTGGATGTTTGTCACATCGTATTACCTACTACTGCAAGTACTCAGGGCATTTACAACACTCTTACTTGTCCACAGCATCTGTCATTTTACCACATATAGCCTGTGTTTGTGACAGCATTATCAAGCAATTTGTTCCTGGACTGCTTGCAAATACGCAAAGTGGATGTTTTGCACACCTTCTAAGTCAGACACCTGTGGTCAAATAGCCTGTGCGTGCAGCAGGCTGGTATAAGCCTTCCAAATCATTAATGGTACTCAAATTTAATTCTGTAAAACAAATAATTGTAGATGTGGAACATATGTTTATGTAAGCGCTTGGAAACACCAGTTTGAGTTCTTCTGAAGTTCATAGTATTTACCTTAGGCAGGAGCATTTTTCAAACCCTGCTTGAAATAATTGGCAGCAAGCCCTATAAAACTTACTCTGAGAATTAGATCGCTAAAACACAGTGAAATGCCCAAATCAATTTCCAAACACTCTTCCAGCCCAGCATCTTGTTTTAACAGCTCCCCCTTGGCCAGCAGCTCCAGCTGACCAATAACTAACTCCAGAGACTAGTCCCTTCCTACTTGTGATAATGTAATCAAATACTTACTATACAGAAAGAGCCCAGTGTGTTTCTTCCTCTCCACTGTCAAGCTGCTTGCTGACCTTAGCCTCTCCCCTGCTTCATCTTCGTAACTTCCCCTTCCTCCGGTGGCCTCCAAAAACCACCTGGTTCCCTGATCTCCCCTCCCAGCCCATTCCATCACCCTTCTCTACCTTTGCCCACCATAAACAGGGACCAGATGGATTCAGCTGGAGCTGATCTACACCATCATGCTCCTTACCTGAGCCAACCACGCAGGGCACCAGGGAAGACATTCAGCATACTATTTTATGATGCTATTAATCATTAGAATTGTTTTTACCGAACAAAACATGCTGCAAAATCAGTAGGCAGTAATGCTAACTATTATCATTTGTTTCATCTGCAGTGACAAGGCAGCATGACCTAACTGCAGCTTTCCTGTAGTTCAGTTATTGTAGATATCACAGCTGTGATTTTCAAGAATGGTCTTGGCAGTTTGGACACACTGCTGACAAAAATAATATGTGAATTGTGAGTTCAGTGTCATAGGCAGCTCTGAAGATTAATTCATTTCTCTGGTTTTGTTTACTAAGATCTAAGATCTTGGCTTTTAGTTTTATGTAATCACAATACTTGCTGAAAGAGAAAGAGAATCTTGGGGATATATGCAAGAGGATTCCATCTAGAGACAGGAATGAACCAAAAATAAAACTACCCTGCCATATAAATGCAGGAGTGCATTCTACATAAGAGCAGAATTAGTATGGGGATTGAAAGAAAACTGGAGGGGGGTGGGGGAAAAGCTACATCCCTTATTTAATAATGTTTTTTCATTATGGTTTTCAAAAGCGTAATCTCCTCTAGCCGTGCATTACTTCTGAAATGGTTTAAAACATATGATGGAAGTTCCAGGTGTGGGAGTTACCATATAAGCTATCCAGGAAAACAGTATATCACACATTACATACAAATCAAAACAGAGGACGATAACTTATTTGATCATTTACATAGGGCTGACTTGCTTTATTTCTCACAAATACCATTCCCTGTAACATCAGAGATTAGTTTTCCTTATATAATAGTACTTTTAGAGGCAATCATATGCCAATTAGTATTAATTAAGATCATAAAAGATGAAGTGTCGTACAGGAAGCAGCTTTCTAGGGTGAGAAAGGGTGTAACATCAGGTCTATAAAGCACCTGTCTGCTTAATGGGTTGAATCACATCTACACATCTCAAAACCACCCTGCTGGGTGGTTTTGCTGATCTTGATAAGAGCCTGATAAGCAGCTATCAGCATCCACACATGTAGTCTCTGGTATCCTGCACATACACGCAACCTAGTTTAGTTCAACCTACAGAATCCGAGGGAAGTTGTGAGCTAGGTATACCAAGTGATGGGCCCTTCAGGTCTGCACTGTTCTTTCCCCGTTCACCAGAGCTCAGCATGGTCCCTGCACACCACAAGTGTGTTCCTGGTGCATTGTCATCAGGAAAAAAAAAAAAAAAACCAAAACAACACAAACAAACCCCAAAAACCGGGAATTTGGTAAACAAGAACGAAATATCTACAGATCATAAACAATGGAGGGAAAGA
>NW_010237806.1:35376-82930 GCF_000690775.1 Eurypyga helias
TTAGAGGAATTTGAGCCACCACCAGCCCTGGAGCCAATATCCAGCAAGTAAAAAAAGAGCTGACAACAGATGTCACAGCCCTGAGCCCAGCAGCCAAACCCCTCGAAGCGAGAGGTTGCAGAGCATGCTGATGCACTCAGTGTCCTGACAGCGAGTCTGACCCTCCTCTGGATAGAAAAACAGGTCAGGGAAGGGAGAGCAAGGTATAAGAGATAGTCAGCTCTCATATGCGTACATTGGAATGGGGGAGAAGATGAATCCATTCATTTGGAGAACAGTGAGATTATTAAGGAAGTTTGTACAGAATGTGCAGAAAGAAAACTAATGAGGGGAAAAAAATGAGCAAAAATAATCTAGTCTCAAAAACAAGAAGGACATCAGCCAGCAGGTTGGACTGCACACTGGGTAGAGAGCAATGAGAAAGAGGGCACTCTTCAAATCCTGAGTGCTGGGAAGAAATTCACTAAGAAACTTTTAAAAATCATGCTAGAAGTAAACAGTCATATCATTAAAAGGTGACTGTTAAAACAGATGTCACTTTAGTGTCTTTTCACTTGCTAAATCTAAGAAACAGTGCAAAACAGAATACAGAATTCTAGAGAGAGCTCTTTGCTAAAAGGTCATTTAAACACGGAACTTCTTCGAAGATGTAAAGCCACTTCAGTATCGTGTAGTCCCAGTCACCCTGCAGGGTGTCAGCAGTGAGAGACCTATTAACAGATACCCCTCCAGACTGTGCCGATACCTGAAATACTGAAAAAACACTCATTGCTCCTATATTTGACAGTGATCACAAAGAAAAGCCTTGCCTAGTTTCTAGGTCTTCGGCAGGAAGTTTCATCCCGTTTTGTAAGGACACCTCTCCTGCAGATGCTCTAGTGAACCTGCAGAGCAGAGTAACAGATGTTGGGCCTTATTCACAGCCATGTAATCCTGTTGACTCCTGAAGAGAAAGTGACACACACAATGGATATAAAAAGTACTTAGCAGCAGAGGCCCAGATCCCTAGAGACAAACGAACAGCTGAAGAAATGCTCTGCAGCATGAAACAGCCAAAAGTACAACTACAGAAACTAGGTGAAACCAAAGTCTGACAGAGTCTGTTTTTTTGGCATTAATGAAGAGGTTAAACAGTCAAAAGAAATCTTGTTAGGCACCTGTTCCTTGGGTATCCTGCTGTTGCATCCAAATGTTATTTAAATTCTGTTCTTTCCTTAATTAGTTTTCAAGTTGCAATATCATGTCACCTGCACTGTCAGTATCTTGCTGCTTCCTTTATTCAAGCCAGAAGCACCTCTGCTTTTATTGAGAGCTGGTTACTCTTAGTGCTTCAATCCTTCACTTTCATACAAACATATGCATAGGTACAGGTATATACTTCTAACAGCCCTTTATGCATTTTCTTCATGATCTAGAGTAGTTGGATACTCCTTTAACACACTATTCCTGTTCTTGTGAATGATGGGGACCAATATACAGAGATCTGAAGACACACAATATACAAGTATTTACTTAAAATGCTCAGAACAAAAGCCCCGCCCTAAAAAAAAAAAAAAAAAGGTAGTCAGCTGTGCCTTGTCTTCTGCTAAGCAGCGTGGGAGAAAAAGAGGCTGCAGTTATCTCAAGATGCTAAAGGTGGCCAGGACATTTAAGCAGGCTGTAACATTTACTGTGAACATAACAGAAAGCTGTAGCTTGTAGTGTTCTCAGTTTTTTGAGAGGGAATGCTTTAAGTCAGGGTGTACCCTGAAGACAGGAAGAACAGAGATGAAAAGAGAAGCCCTAGGAAATTGCATCTGCCTTTTGTCTCTTCCTTTGCACTTCTCACCCTCACTGTTCCTTCTTCCACTATTTTTTTTTCCTCTCCCCATGCCTAGCGCTCTCCCTTGAAAGCTCTGCTCTTACTGGCAGCATTCAGCATTCACCCCTGCTTGCGCCTACCCTCCTCCCCATCCTTCCGGCATAGCTGGAGCCAGCTGCTCTGTTTTATCATCAACCCTTTCCTTAACCTGCCATGCAAGCCTGTTAGGAGGCAAAAATAAACATAATTATTGAGACCCTGTTGCCAAGCTCCTTAACTGTAATCCTTGCCCGAAGTGCAGCCTAAACCAGAGCGCAGTGACATCTTCTTCCTGCAGAAGCAGCCATACGCCAGTGGGGTTTGTCAGCAGAACTCCCAAAGGTCCTGCAGCAGCCAGCAATAAGTATTAATCTTCAGATCAGCAGCAGCCATAGGCATGCACTAAATGGGCATTACAAGCTACATGCTCAGTTTCCAACTTGGCCAGTGCCGGAGCCCAAGGAATCCCACTTGGCTGCCCCAGCAGTGCAGAGTCACAACGTGCAGGGAGTCACCGTCCTCCCACCTACTGTCCATGTAACAGCTGGAGCAGCAAATGTGATTCTCCTCACCCCACACCTTCCTTCCTGCCCCCACCACTATCCTTCCCTCTGCCTCCCCCTCCCATGGCTTGGCCACATCTGACCCTCATCCTTGAGTCAAAGATTTCAACTTTGTCAACTTCACCATTGACAAACCCTGAGCATATTCTGTCTCAGGTATTACTGCCTCCAGTACTAGCCAAGGCATTAGCCACTGCAGAGACCTTTCCCACAGCACAAAACATCCCTGGCACTAGCCTTCATCTAGCCACATGGGTCCTCTGGTATTTAGGAATGAACCTACTTCCTCAAGCTCTTTAGGCACAAATCATAAACCCAATACTAGCATTAACCACATCCTCAGCAAGACACGTAGCAGTCCATGGCTCATTATAAGCCTTTGGTCTCCATTCCTCATCCAAACTCTTCCTGTTCTGCAGAATCCTCCATAACCTGGAGGTTGTGGTTAAGCTGAGGGCAGCAGGATCCCTCTGCCCAGCACCCTGCCATCATGGCATCGCTCTGCTCTCCTTGCCGTGTCTCTTGCTCTGGCAAAGTAGCTCAAGAAGAAGGAGCCCAGTAGGGTAGGGGAGGGTCCTGGCTCACCTCACTCCTTCCTAGGCAAAGAAGGCCTGCCACAGGCACGTTTTGGCTGTTCTGCTTCATGTTACAGTCCCCACAGCAGATCGCATGGTGTCAGAGATGGAGATGACAGCACCTGCCAGGGGCAGTCCCAGGCTTCACAGGAACCACCCCGAGGCCAGTGTCAGACCTCCTTTGCATTGCATGAGGCAAGGTACGGCGACAGCAGCTACCAGGTCACACGTTTCTGAAAACACACAGTCAGGTGTCCAAGCCTTGACAGGTGCCACGTTTGCTAAGAGGCTTCAAACAACAGGGCCTGTCTTAAAACCATATGACCATTCCTGTTTAAATTTCTTTGCTTAGGAGATTTGCTACTGTAAGACTGCTAACCTGAAATGTGACATACAGAAGGAGAAAAAAAGAGTACTCCATTACTATTTTCCTCCTGACTTTACAGGCTTGCAGTCCTTCCTTAACTCTCCAGTCGGGATAACGCGACATTTGGTCAGACCTTACTACTTCTGGCTTAAGCAGTACTAAGCTTCAAGGCTGGAAGCTATTGGAAGAGGTGGTGGAAAGGTGTTTGGGAAAGGGCAGCATTACTCGTGACTGACAAGTAAGCAGTTGTGTCTGCAGAAGCCAAGGGGGAGGGTATGAGCCTGAGAATTAAGAGAGGGAAATAATGAGATGAAACACTTCTTTGCCTTTTCATTATACATCGGGCTTTCTTGAAGATGTTTTTTCTCTGTGGGAATCTGAATAAGAAACTGTGAGTTGTTCTGCATATTACCCTCTAGCCTCACAGCTTTTATCTGAAATTCTGCAGCATCAAGTCTTGGCTTCAAATTCTTGAACTGTCTATAAACAACAGTTTAGAAAATTTATAGTGGGGTGAGTACAATAGAATTCTCATAGAAAAAAGAAAATATTCGTTTAGTCCCAAACAAAATCCTCTAAGGGCACTTACATATTTTCATTGTAAAATTGATTTAGCTAATCCGCTGCACACTGTGTACTTAAAATCAATTGCGTTTTTTTCCATTTTAAAATGTTCAGGTTTTGAAGACTGATTTTCCTGCCATTTGGAATTTAAAGGGATGCTGATGACAATGAAAAATTTGTTTTCCGTGTGCTAGAAAGGAGTGAAAAATCCTGTTTCAATTATGCTTAATTATGGTAGCTTTGCCTACCTTTATCCCCTCCACTGAAAATGCATGCCTCATTCGAGGCTCTTGTCCTTCTTTGACCTATCCTTTCTTCCCTAATGTTTTATTCATTAGTAAGATATGGCAGGAAATGTCATGTCATTAGTGTTGTATTGTCTCCTTTGAAGAACATCTACCACTTTGTGACAGATTCTGTGGATTCTTCCATTAGCAAATCAACAGATTTACTCACCTATGTTAAAAAAGCTTTAACCCATTGTTACGACTTATAGCACTTAGCTTTTTCAAGGCAGATATTTATATATTAGTAAGTTTTAGGCCCTAAAAATTTCTAACAAAGTGAAAGCACTTCTGCAGGTCTTGCAGTCTGATCAGTATTCTCCCTCCTTCTTCTCTATTTCCTTATTGTTAGATGCTCAGTTTCTTGGATGTGTTATACATGGTAAATTGGTGAGATACATCTTGAATTTCCCAAGTTTTCTGTAATATGCATCTGCTCCAGAGAACTGGCAAGCCTAAAAAGTTCAGCTGCAAATGCGTCAGCCTGAACCTAAAACGTACAGACTGGAGGCAGTGACTCATTAGTTCATGATGGAGTAGCTTTGTGCAGTCAACTTCTTCCTACATTAAACAGCTCTGGGAGAAAAAGTTGGGGGCCTGCGGGCAATTTTGGGATTTTTGCCTGTATGTAGACTTCCATTCCATGTTACCCTCTGGTTTTGTCTAAAATTAAGTAAACCTAGCTTTCTTCACAGTGGGGGGAAATCTTAACAAAAGCCATTTCAGGAACTCCTTGATCTATCATTCATTTTTCTTGAAATTTGCCAAGATAGGCTCAAGTGTGCAGTTACCCCTACCTACTCCAAGAAGGAAAAAAAATTTTCTCAGGAAAGACTGATCTGAGTGTGTTTGTGGGTGCGCATATTTACTTGAGCAGGGAGAAACTGGATGAGGTGCAAGTGACCATCCTTAACATTAAGAAGGTGTCTGGTTCCTGTTCCATAGTAAAAGGAAGCATTGGAAAATTTCAAATCTTTCCACAGAGATTGGGTAACAGATAGTGCAGCTATCTCGGCTGTCACAGGTGAGGTTGCCCACAGCAACTGGAGCAAATGAGAAATGTAGTTTTTACTTATATAAAAAGGCTAGCCATCAAGAATTTGTAGTCTGTAGTTGGAGGTTGCGGGGATGAATGTTTGTGTCTGAGAATAAATAATAGCAGCAATGGTCTGTGACTTACACTGGAATATAGTAATTACCATGCAGGATCAGATTTGTACCTCATCTTTAATCAAAACCAGGCAGAACGCTAAGCTGGCCATCCTGGGCTGGAGAAGGGTCAGCAAGAGGAGGGCATATTATATATTTGGCACTAGAAACTGAACTGCACATTTTTTGAGCTCTAACACATCATTTTTTAAACTAAACCATACTACGAGGAATAGGCGCTTTGAAAGGATAGAAAGATGTCATTTAGTACATGATTAGGTAAAAGAACTTGGAAAACTTGTCCTTGAAAATATTTTAATTCAGGAAAAATCCAGACATCTTTAATTTGTAGCCTTTCTATTTGACAAATTTTCTATCCTCACTGTAAAAGAAAGCTGGCTATTTCTCACTTCACCGTCTTTTAGAGAGAAACGCAATTACTTTTCTGCAGCTTCCAGGTACAAAGCAAAAATAAACAAAGTACAGTATTTTCAAAATTCCCTGATTTCAATAGCGTCAAAAATTAGTTTCTTCATAAATTAAGTCCTATTTTTTCCTTTTTTAATTACAAACCTCTCTACAATATTCTCAAATACATTAACAAGAAAATGCCCTTTGTGCAGAAAGTTCAAAAATGATTTATCACTGCATGTAAAAACAATATGCTTGAAATGTAAGCCCAGCTGTGCTGCTGGCTAATTTCTCTAAACTGCTGCAGGTTTTGGATATGGCTTCAGATTGGAGTCCTGGAATGAAATGTAATTTAGCAGAATGGAGAGCAATTCTTTGACTGCACATCAGCATTAAATAAATCTGTTTCAAAAGGTACCTCTGAAAGTGGCATCCTTTCTACCTTTAATTCATCAGGGTCCCACAAACACCACTCAATTTTAAAAATATAGAGTAGAAGCTGAGATCCTTAGATTGCCCAAATCATCTTATCTTTCTTTTAGAGTGGTACTTGCCCACACAAATACCCATTTTCTGTTAAGCTGTATGAGTTGCGGAGGTGATTCTTTCTGGTACATTCTTGCAACTTTGAGGAAAATGTTGAGAAATGGCTTTGGCTGAGGGGGAGCTTTCATTCAGGTCGCATCCTGCTCATGTACTCCTCCCTGGCAGAAGCTCTCCACTTTTGCTGCAACGCCAACCCAGTATTGCTGAAAAACATATCAAACAACGATGGAAATATTCCCTGACTAGGTTGGCTGAAGCCATTCGTCTTCAAAAAATACTTACAAAGAAAGCAATCCAAACCAGTGTTTGATTATAGAAATGCTTCCCAAGACCACTTATGCTAGGTCTACAGGCTTTTTATTTGCCTTCTCTGGAAGGAAAATATAAACAATACCTTTAGTGGGTCCCAGCTTTATCCATAGCTATTTCTATGCCCCACACAGGAATTTTCCACAAAGAATATTCAGACAGCAGCACCTTCATTATGAAGAAGGGAATTAAATAATCTGAGGAGGTTTCTGCAAGCCACAGTGGTGTCCAGTATGCTAAACACTGATAGTAAAGATGAGCCAACGGCAAAGTTGTCTGATTGTCCCAATCAGTTACCAAGCCACTAATGAAGTTTACTGCAAAATTTCCTCTTTTTCCAATAAAATTGTCTATATTAAGCCCTGCATCACCAAGAACTATACATTACACCAGTCATTGTTTCAGGAAAGTTTGAACTATACCATTGTTTGTGTAAAAGAGTATTATATAGGACTAGAATTCTGCCTGCTTTAAAGATATGCCCTTTTGCTATGTAAGATGTTGCTGTTTGAGAGAGACAACATGCTTAGTCTAAGTGTTGTATCAGTCAAGAAAGACCATTTAAATTTTAAATTCCTAGGGCCTCTCCTCTGTCTGTTATTCGCTGTTTTTTCTCCCTAGAAGTCCCCTGAGTAATTAAATGACAAAAAAACTAAGTTATTTTAGTACCACAGCTTTCACAGAGCCATACTGGTGTACATCATGAGTTCAGATGGCCAAGAACCAGCATGTAACATCAATGAGTCTATTCAACACAACGAAAACTGTTATTTTCCTTTAATTCTTGCCTTAACTAAGTCACAGGTTGTTTTCCAAAAGATTTAGAAGAAATGTTTTCATCCCCCAAAATGAAAGCCCAAAATTTGGCATGGAAGGGACAAAGAGAGATATGGAACTCTGGTTACAACATTGTTCACAGGTTAGGTAAGGAGGTAGTTTTACTGTATATTTTCTTATCTTTATTAATTAAAAAACATCCTTTCTCCTTAAAAATGAAGTTCAAGATCTTTTTCAGTCAAGAGACGGTCCTTTTCAGCTTCCTGATCTGTCAAGGTTTGTCAGATAAGTCCTGAAAATTGTGACAAAACAGTGTGCTTTTCATTAGTTGCCTGAAGATAATTGAATTTGCTCTGACTCAGTTTTGCCATTTTTTGAAACTGCCGAGTCACTTTTTCGCCTTGGTGCAAGGCGTGAAGAAAGTAGACTTTGAGAGAAAAGAATCTTTTTTGAAAGCAGATGAAGGGGCATTTATGTCAACTTCTTTCCTTCGCTTACACAATTCCCTGAGGAACGATCCATACAGAGAAGAGCAGAGATGCTCTGACTGCTTAGCCTCGTTTATTTTGTCCTATCTCCTTAGACTTCAACCCATCAAAGAATTCTAAGGCTGATACAAAGTGTCCCAATAGTCCATGGCCTCACGTGACCGCTTTTAAGTTCTTCATAATATTTATCTTCATGAGAGAAAGTTCTCTGAGTCGTTGTAAGTCAATGCCTGGGACCCTAAATTGTTAAAAACGTGTATCCATTACTTTGATTTGTGTTTCATAATGGATTCATCCTGAAGCAAAAGAGGGAGAGAAATGCATGTTGACATAATTTTGTTCAATTGCTACTTAAGTTATGTAATACCTTAAGCTTATTTGTCAACTTGCCACCCGTTGCTGACATTAAATAACAGTAATGTTTGCGGACAGTTAAGGCTTGCGTACATTGCCATTACTATTTCCACACTCAGGGGAAGCACTTGTATGGTATGTGTGAAGATAGAATGACACTACTCAGAAGTTTACAGTCTAACAAAAACAACAGCGATAAAAGGTGGAGGAGGAACTTCTAATCCCACAGTTGATCTCTGGCACTTTTTGGAGTTTGGAAGTGATTTCTGTTTGCATCTGCTCCTTCTCTTGTGCTTTTATGATCCAACAAATTTTTTCTAGTTCTCATGGTAGAAATGTCTCCTCAGGAACAACATACAATAGAGAAATCATTCTTTCAGCAGAAAAGTTAGTCTTTCATCATGTTCCAACAAAAAACAATTTCCCTTTGCCCTAAGATGAGGGCAGATGTGGATGCCAGGCTAACGTCCTGCAGCAGCAGAGGTGGAAGCAAAGCATCCACCCAGTCTGAATCAAGGCAGGTTGTGCAATCTCATCTTTCTGCTTCTCCTGCCCATCCCTGCTTTAAATCCCCATCTGCAATTAGTGGTGACATGTTCTAATCCTCTTCATACAAGCTATATGGGAAATACCAGGGGAAGCAAAAGTCAGAACAAAAATCCTGCTTTCTTGCAAAAGTATTCAATAACAAACAAGGAACAACTAAAAATAAAAAGCAGACAGACTGCACAGGAAGGTTTGTTTAGAACTAGATAACTGCAGAAAAACAAGTGGGCTTTCAATTTATTGCTGTTCCTTTGTGGGATTGAAATATTGTTTGAGGGTGTAATTTCTGCCTTCAAAATTAATTTCATACTGAAGTAGTCATACTTGTGAGTAGATATTATCCTCTTTAGGTAATAAAAGAAATAATTGTAATAATCAGATTTGTTTCTAGAATTGAACAGTAGCTTAAAAATTGTCAACAAAAATTACTCAAAGATGCTCATTCTACATATTTAACCTTTCACTTTTACTGTTCATTAACAATTTTGCTGCTGCCTTCTTCTCCATTAGATGGCAAAGTCTTCTTTTAATTTCATGGCAATGAAAATTTGAAATTAATCTTTTATTTATATAAAGATGATATTATGTAATGCTGCATCGTCAGCTTCAAGCTCAGAAGTAGTCATCATGCTCAGATAAATTACCTTTTTTATTATTATTATTCCTATACAGAGTAAACCCATTCTGAGCATATTTCATTTTCTGTCATTTGTGGCAGGGAGTTTTTGACGTTTGAGCATAGGCTCTTCCTTCCTATTTCATGCATTTGCCCTCTGGTCGTTGTCAACCCCTGCAGTCAGAGTAACGAATTCCTCTTTATTGCACTGTCAGTGTGCTGTCATTATTTTGGAACTTTTCTTCTCCTAGAAGGCTGTTTTGTAAGTTATTTTTTAAAAGCTATACTACGTATGTGTTCGGGATTTATAGGACTGTACTGATCCATCATTTTCTGGCACATCAGATGCAGCCACTGTAAATTTAAAGAAAAAGAGAATTCTCATCCAGCTATGGACATCAAGCCATCCAGGGAAGCATTATCTACTTCTAACTCCTTTCCTCTTTCATACAGGAAACACAAACTCAGCTCAAGATCGCAGACTGATTTCTGTTTGCCTTTGCAGGAAGGCTGTAATTTTCTTTACGCCACCTCTGGTTCCTGATGGCTTTTGAGAAGACAAAAATTTGTGTGTGGTTCTGAACCTAGGTCTTCTGCACTGTAGCAAATGGTGCTGCCAGTTGAACTTTTAAAACAGGTGTCACATTCATGTAAAGCTGCTTGGAGGTTATTTTCCCCCATAATTAGGGTTATTCGCACAACATACCATTTAGAACATCTTATTTAGCATCCTCCACACAGTAAGAAATTCACTTTTAGCCTTGTCATAGAATTATTGCAGGTACTATATTTAACCACAAAAAAATTTGCCTTCATATTCCACACATTTCACCAGACTTTTACCATTGTTTTTCACAAAGACCAGTACCCTCATAATGTCTTTGATATTATTAAAGGAGGGCTGGAATTGATAGTTGTAAGGATTTTTTTGTTACTGGCAGGCTTCGACCTGACATCATAAATATTCAGACTTGAAGCAGGTGAATGTTGAGGCTTGAGCACCGATGGAAGCAATAAATGTGCTTTAGAGACGGAGACAGGTCCAGAATTACTTCTGCTGGACTACCTTCCTAAAGTTAGTTGCTGACACGCATAAACTGAAATTATTGGGATTTTAGGCAGATGTGAAATGATTTTATATTGGATAAAAAGAGGATAGTTTATGTTTAGAAATATGAAGGCCTTGTATGTACAAGACAACCCTGTTCATGTGTTAAAACCTTGACTTCTGTTTATGAAACAAAACAGTGAGTTCATAGATTTCAGGCAATTACCTAAGTTTTCCAAAAGTCCTTATTTCTGCAGTTCTGTAATGTCTTCCTCCCTGACCTCAGTTTCTAGGAATCACTATTTGTAATCCAAGTTACTGACTGAACATTACCTGTATTTTTCAGATGTTCTTAGAAAGTAGTTAAAGTATAACTCCATGTGAACTTTACCTTCTGGCTATGTAGGATACTCCTTAGAAATGTTCGATCAGTTCCTGTGCTGAACCTCTAGGTCCAGGGTACATACGTTTTAATTAAGCTGAAAACGATGGGAGGTAAAACAGCTACATCATATTGCTATATCATCATCAAGGACTCCCACATCCATCCTCCCTTCCCATCCAGACAGGGTGTCTACAAGAGTTTATAGGCAGCTTGCAAATCTACCTGTGCCCCACAGGGCAGCACCCCAAGCTAGGTAACAGGGTGCAAATACTGATCTGAGCACCCAGGTGACCTCCCAGACCTTCTGAGAAAGCCAGACATATTCTGGGCTGCAGCAGGAGAAGTGTGGCCAGCACGTCGAGGGAGGGGATTCTCCCCCTGTACACTGCTCTTGTGAGACCCCACCTGGAGTGCTGCATCCAGCTGTGGAACCCCCAACATCAGAAGGACATCAAAATGTTGGAATGAGTCCAGAGGAGGTCACAAAGATGCTCAGAGGGCTGGAGACCCTCTGCTGTGGGGACAGGCTGAGAGAGTTGGGCTTGTTCAGCCTGGAGAAGAGAAAGCTCCGAGGAGACCTCATTGCAGCCTTCCAGTGCCTGAAGGGGCTGACAAAGAAGCTGGGGGGGACTTTTTACAAGGGCCTGTAGTGACAGGACAAGGGGTAACGGGTTTAAACTGAAAGGGACGAGGTTTAGATTAGATATCAGGAAGAAGTTCTTCCCGAGAGGGTGGTGAGGCACTGGAACAGGTTGCCCAGAGAAGCTGTGGATGCCCCATCCCTGGGAGTGTTCCAGGCCAGGCTGGATGAGGCTGTGAGCAACCTGGTCTAGTGGAAGGTGTCCCTGCCCATGGCAGTGGGGTTGGACCTGGATGATCTTTAAGGTCCCTTCCAACCCAAACCATCCTGTGATTCTATGATTCAGAGAACTCTTGCTCCCCATTCAGACAAGAATGAGGTCATTGGATGACATGCCAATGGGGAAATTCTTGACTACTTAAGAACACACATTTCAGAAATACTCCTTTTTGCGTTAGAGGACCAGGAGAGAAAAAGGGAGCGAAATTAGGAAGGGCCTGAGTGTAAAGAGCCTGCAGCTTGCAAACAAAGTTGAGATAAGAAGAATGAAAATGTGAAGATGCAGAAGCTGGAAGTAAAAGAAGGATGGGAAAAGGATAGAATGTAGAGGGAAGGCATGTACAAAAAAGACTAAGAGATTGACAAGAAGTAGAGCCTTCTTGTTTTTCTAGACAAGCCAAACAAAATTTTTGAGGTACCTAGACATTCTGATACATATGATTTCTTGCCTTGGAACAAAGCATAGCACACAGGATCTCAAATGGGAACTAAAGCCAGCTTCCCATCCCTCTGCTCCTTAAGACAGAACGCCCTAAAAGCATCCTGGCTTTGTGCACTCTTGCGCACTCTTGCATTCTCATATAGAACATAGTTTTGCCACATCCAATGACGTGTATCAAGGGACGAGGATGCTGACAATGGTTATGTTAATAACTTTCAAGCAAACCAGACAAGAAGGCTACTCTGCCCTGATCAGTTGTTGCTGATCATCTGGTGGTTGCTTAACACGATACAGCTAAGTGCATCGTTACTGACATCTTGAGTGCTGCATATTCCCATAGTAGATTATGCTGGCCACTCCACCTTCTGTCCTTCCTGGCCTTGCCTAGAGATAGAGAAATCTGCATTGCAAAGAAGGGAGGGAGAGAGCAAGCTTGGCACTCACTTTACTATTTAAAATCTATTATTACTGCCAATAAGTTACATTTTGAAGGTTAATGCTCTGTACTGAGCAAGAGACTAATTTCTGAAAAAAATCTAAGTCTTAACGTCTTACCAGTGGCGTGGGTACAAAACCACTAACAGATTCTACCCTTCCAGATTTGTACTACACATACTGGACTGATGGTCTAACTCACTTGCTGGGTACCTCCCTGGCAGGGACATTATTGCCCTTCCTTTCGCAATAACAAAACCTGGACTTCCCAAAGTTGCACTGGCAACGTCAAGGAACCACCTCACTGACTAGCCTAGCCTGGGATATAATGTCAAGGATGGTACAACAAATATGTCTACAATCATCCTGAAAACCTGACCCTGAGTCCTTTGGGCTGGTAATCATCTGGTACCAAGTCACAGTCAAATATTAGTAGAATTATATTCTGGATAAATTACCATGTTATTCAATAATGCGTGAACATATATTAGTTTATATCCCTTTTTCCAGGAAATAAATGAGCTTTCCCTATTTCATTTGTCATTTTGTCTTCTTTTAGTTCATTTTTCTTACTGACTGCTTTTCGGCTTTGAAAGAACTGCCTTTCATATCTTATTTTCTACATTTTAAGCACATTAGCCATTTAGAGATTTTATATTTAAAATTAGCCTATTCTTGGTAGAATTATGTATTTCTGGTTTTCACAGTGCATTCTCTTTCAAGGTGAATTTCCCTTTTGGGCAGTTGCTTACTCTGAGACAGTGCTAACTGGGGAAAAAATCTTTAATATTTTGATAATGCAAGAAACAATGCCTTGCCGTGCAAAGAGCACAAATTGTCACACATTTACGTCCTTAGCTTATTAATGCAAATCCTAATGCTGCAAAATGCCAAGTGCTCTGAGCTCCTACTTCAGTCAATAGGAGTTGACTATTAGCACCTCAGAGAGGCATTTGGGTGCTAACAGCATGATACACTAAACCTACGGACTCGGCTAAATAGCACAGGCTTCTTCCTCCTTTGCCTTTTACTGACCATGGAGCTTAAGAAAAGTCCAGGTCAGGTTTTTCAATTTCTTGAGTTCCTCAAGTGGGGCCAATTTCCAAAGCATCAAATCCCACTGATTTTTAGCCTGTTGTAAAGAATTTCGAACATTACAGGATATGTTCTTATGTGAACTCTGTGGGGGTTTCCTGACACTGACCTCTAAGCTTTTAAAGTTAGCAGAAGAGATCCTGAAAATTACAGTTTAGACCTTCTGAAAGATTTTTTCCTTCCCCTGAAGTAGAGATCTTTCATTGTCACAGAGTATATATTGATGATTTTTTGCTTTCCCGCAGGTTTTTGGCAGTATCTGGTGTTTCTAAGGATGATTTAATTCCTACTTCCGGTCCAGTCCCAGGCTTCCTGGCAAGGAGGCAGCTTTTCCAGGGCTATCCCAAACGCAGGAGACGGTGAGTTGCTTTTTACCCTCATAAACAGGGACTCTACCTATGCATTTGTGAGAGATATACCTAATTCAAAGGTGATCAAATTCATTTAGTCGAGTCTCCCATAGGGGTTCTGCAAAGCACATTGAATAGAGAGTTTTGCTGAGCTCTGTGAGGTTGACCTTTCTGTAAAGCAGCTCAGGAGGAGAGAAAAGTCTGCACTGTGAGAAGTCTATAGAGTAATAGAAGAGGCAAACCTAGCCAGCTAAGCGTTGACCTACAGGGTTATTGCAGGCTTAACCAGACAATCTGAGTTCACACAGTGCAATGGAAAGCAGTAGACCTGCCAGGGAAAAGATGTCAAAAAAAAAAAGCCAATTGGTTTGAGAAAGGGAGGGCAGTGGCTGATGGAGTGACAAGGAATAAATGCAGAATGTCCAGTATAGTCTATGAAGTTCAAGCACTGCAGGAGAAGCTCAGTCTGCAGCCCTAGATCTAACCGACCTTCTCTGCAGCCTTGGACATTTAAACAATCAACATCCACTTCAGCTGAGGGGGAAAAAAACCAACCGTGGCAATATAACGCTTCACTTCACAGATACATTTTAAAGACTTAACCTTTGTAAGACATTTTGAATATGAAGAGCTCAGCAGCACTCATTACTTTGCTTAACCAAATTTCTCTGTGCCTAGCTGAACCTAAAATCTTTTGAAGTTAGCTCGTCACAAAGATATTTCATATGTGATATTTTTCTCGCTTTTGTGTTGGCCCATGGTCATTTCATGCCACTGTATGCTTGTTTTTATTTCTGGTTTTGCCGTGTGCAGTTTTGCAAAGATCAACTTGTCCCACAGCACATAATTGTAAATTTTTAACAACAGCAAAGACAAAATCCCCAAATCCTTGTTTCCCATAGTGATTCAAATACAACAGCTTAATGATGACATTTTGTAAGGCACTTAAAACTGGCCTGAATACGAAAATATTTAAAACCAGAAGGGTAAAACTTCCTGCAGCTGTATCATGAGACAAAATTGTCATTTAATATTGAGACATCTGGATAATAAAGTAACAAGAAGCCAACTAAAATCTTCAGCAGTCAATTGCCTGAGCAAATGCAGGTGAAGTATGATTGCTCATAAACAGACCTGAAAATTGTTCATGGGAATAAGGAAACGTGCCACCACCGTTCAACATCCAAAGATATTCTTTCGGGAGTACGCGATCTCATTACTTTTTAGCTAGGGAAAGAAACAGACCATCAAGGCTGATGTTTTCACATGTTCACCACTCCTTACCCTCGCTTACCTCTAGACAAGTTCTGAGCCCTGGCATCTCAGGATTGTGTCCGCACTCTGGGCGTCTCAAAAATCTGGCAAGGTGCACTTCAGAATTCTTACACACACTGGGAGATACAAGGACAAGGCTGCTCTGCTTGTAATAACAGAACAATTTTAAAGTGTCACTGGGCAACTGCAAAACTGATGTAAATAAAGTCATCTAATTGTTTCATGGTAATATTAATGAAATATACAGATTTTAGTGAAAAACAGGTCAGAAAACAGACCAGTTTCAGCCTTTACAAGCCTTTCCTGCTGCCATGAAGAGCGCATACAGAAAGTCAAAGTTCCAAAACTTGTATGATTCTGTACTTCTAAGTTGGTTTTTACCTTGGCTAGGAATTCCTCCAATGACCAAATTAGAGGATGAATGAACCAGGCACTGGAGGCGTACGCTGAATGGGAGCTCTTCTGATGTGTGACCTCAACCTATTGCTGCTTTTAGAAGAGGGATGAAAGAATGCATTGTAAATCAGGAGAAATTCATTGCATATCTGTAATAAGACCCATGTAGCAAGGCAGAATAACTGTCAAGTCTTCAGAAAAACAGCCAAATAGATGATTATCGTAAATAATGATTTTACCTCATTGCAGCTTTCCAGTATCTGAAGGGGGCCTACAAGGGTACTGGGGGAGAACTTTTTACAAGAGCCTGTAGTGATAGGAAAAGGGGTAATGGGTACAAATTGAAATCAGGGAGGTTTAGATTAGATATCAGGAAGAAATTCTTCACAGAGAGGGTGGTGAGGCACTGGAACAGGTTGCCCAGAGAAGCTGTGGATGCCCCATCCCTGGATGTCTTCAAGGCCAGGCTGGATGAGGCTTTGAGCAACCTAGTCTAGTGGAAGGTGTCCCTGCCCATGGCAGGGGGGTTGGAACTAGATGATCTTTAAGGTCCCTTCCAACCCTAACCATTCTATGATTCTATGATGTTCTTTGTCTCTAACAGAGTGTTAGCCTGTGACTTTTGTGCTAGGCTGTGTGAAGTGTGTGCACTGGTCCATACTGGGTTCGGCTATGAAAGTCAGCAGCATCTGAGCCAATTGCAGATAGGGAGTTAATGCCTCTCAGCACAGCTGTGCCCAGGATACAGAAAAGGTTAAGTTTTATACTGTATCTGGGACATTCAGCACTCAGGTGTGGGAAATGTTTGGTTTGAAAGCTTCTCTCTTCTTTTCTCTTACCATTTTTAAATCCAATTTCTTTCTTACTATTTATTGCTTTGTATCTAGCAGAAGAGAAATGTGTGGTTATTCATTAATTCTACTATAATACTTGGTGTGACATTATAGAGAGAAATTACCTGGTAGGAGAAAATGGAAGAGAAGCATAAACAGGGATTTTTTTTTTTTTTTTTTTTTTTATGGAAATGGTTTTGCTGGCTGCATACTAGTTTCCAAAAGACAATGACAGACTGGCAGCTTAAAGAAAACAGGTCTTGACAGCACACTTTAGTGCACCGAACATTTCATAACAGTTTGTGTCACATAAAGCCCTTTCATACCATCTGTGCTCCAGCAGCAAGGGGTTGCTCTGTCCCAGGCAGAACCTTTTGTCTTTGCATAGTCACAGGAGTCAGTGAAGGCAGACACCAGAATTAAAAAGCTTGTCTCTGGGTGGATGTATGCAGAGCGTCAGCTTCTCCTGTAAACCCTCTTTGTATTCCTGACTTCCCACAGCCTGTCAAGATCAGCAGCACAGCTCTGCAGGCAGGCAGGGACACAGGAAAGTTTCAGAGGGGTACTATTGCTAGGTTAGTGCCACTTTTTGTTTAATACTGGGTTGACTTGCTGAAGAAAAGAAATAGCGTAAGCAAACGAGGAAAAGGGAATGCAACGGAAAGGTGAGCACGTGTCTCATTAGCGCTTGCTATGCGAGTTCCTTGTATCTGGGGAAGGTAAAAATATTGTAATGATGGAAACAGCACCTTTTCAAACATTTCTTTTTTAAAAAGGCTTTATAAAGACTACTTATTTCTCAGATAAATATAGGTAACGCATTATCGTGGTTTAACCCCACCATTATTCTTCTCAGGGCAAATTCAAAACATAGCCTCTTACCAGCCACTTTGAATAAAATTAACTCTGTCCTGACTAAAACCAGCACACACATACACTATCTGCAACCTAAATAGAGACCAGGAGGGAAATTAGAAAGCATCGTATCTTGATTACATTAAATTGCCTTCTTCAAGTTGTGGTGTTTGTCATTATTAAATAATTGTAAATTTCTTAGTATTGGAAGAAGTAAAATCATTAATACTAATTCTTATGTAAGTAAAACAAAGGATTATTCCTTACAGCAATATCAAGTCCGGTTTTTGTGCTAGCAAAATCTTGTATACCTATGGCAAGGTAAAAGTAACTGAGTTTCCATAATTTTCTTTGATTTCTCAGATGTAAAAAAAAGGACAAAGAACTCTGAAAGAGTAAAACAGACCCTCCCATGGAGTAAGCCTTAAATATAGTCTCTGCTTTCAGCATTTTCTGCTATGAGGCTCTCATTTTCTGCTATGACTTTTCTCATTATCATCACTGTTTCATGGATTTTTCTTACTTTAATGAATTTCTGTGCTCAGGTACATAGCTATTTTCTTGGCTATCTTGCTTCATTATCCTGATGGAAGCATTCTTTTAATTTTAAACATTGCTATTAAACGTAATGCACAAAAGTCTTATCTAAAAGATATATTGTTTTGGCAACAGATGCAAATCAAAATGCAACTGTCTAGATACTTAATTATATATTTTAATGGAAGACTATGAATAAAGCTTAGGCACGAAGGAGAAAAGTACTTATCAGCATTTATCATCTAAATTACCAGCATACTGTAGACTCTTTATATATTTCTTATACTCTATAAGGTCAAGACTGAAGCTAGCTCAATGGAGAGCAGTTAGTTTGTGAAGTCTCTGTCCTTGGAATGCATTGCCACAACAGTATTCCAAGAGGACAAGCTATTCTGGCATCTTTTCTCCAATGCATTAAGTACTAGCGTCTTTCAACATCTGGTAGGCTTATGTTAATGTCACTACCTCTTTTCTAATCCACATAAACGTACACCATCTATTTGTCTTTGAATGTACTCCAAACTTTTTTTTCTTTGTGATCTCAACGGGCTACCCTGTATCACTTCAGCCAAAGGCAGTCCATAAGAATGCATGCTAAGTATTGCCCTCACTGGGACACACATCTGACACTAGAATGTCCAAATTATATCTGGTTTTACTTTTAGTTTTGGACCTTGCAGGGGCTTTTGTCTCAGCTCAATAGAACATGACTGCAGTGCTCCATGTAACTCAGCTCTTCAGAGCTGGTGTAATATTTACTGCTCAGTCTCCTGGCAGCCTCCTCGATCCACAGACCTTTGCAATGCTGCAGAGGTTGCAGTGATCTGATTGCTGGGATCTGGGATAACGCATCCTGGAAGTGTATCAAATCAGAATATCATTTGGGGCCATCAGAACCTTCTAAAATATGCAAGACGACCCTCTAGCACCTTAGTCCTTCCCAAAGGGGAACACAACACAGATTTTCAGTGCCAGCCTATCAAGCTCACGTATTGCTGCCCATGTAAAGAGAGCAAGTATGCTGTGAAACCTCAAGGTCGTGAGGTACTTAGCTCCCTGTACAAGCACCTCCAGCAGGACAGAGTTACCATCTCAGTGTGTAACTTATTCATATCTACTATGCAGGATTTTGGGGGGTTTTTTACTGATTTTTTTGTTTGTCCACTGTTACTTGCCTGCTGGCCATCTTTTTGTTTCGTAGCAGTCTGTTGACTGCCAGCTGGCTACATAGATATTCACACAGAAAGTCACCATGCGAATGCTAGCATTTCCCTATTTGTAGGTGGCTCAACTAAAATGATTTCTGGAATTTGTAGATGGCAACATTCTTCCTCAGCCTGGAACTGGAGATCACTCCAAGTTTTCAGCTGTCTGGTTTCCTCTTTGATCTCTGTACCTGAATTCTTTTAAGGTATGTGCTGACCTAGTCTTTTGGCAGCTTAACAAAGAGTCATCTCGATAAACAGAAGTTAGGATTTAAAATGGAAAACTCACATGCAGATAGACTATGGTTGCAGAAGGTTTTCATTTTGGCATAGTATTTACCCCCATTAATATAAAATAATACCTTTAAGCGAGCTTTTTGTTCAAATATTTAGGACTTTCCCTGACATTCACTCAAATGTTTGCAGCCTTAGTTCATTTTTAGAAGGACTGATAATTTAAAATTTGTTTTACTTTCATACAATGGAGTTCATTCAAAGAGTTTTATCAAAGTTCCTACCTGCTAAATTTGACTTTGAGATTATTTTAATTATACTGAAACCTTCTCGCTTAACATTAACGAAGTCACTGAGATGCTGCACTTCAATCAGAAATTCCAGACAATTGGTACAGACTCTGAGGCAGAAGAAGAGGACCTATCAGAAGATTGTACTTAATGACATTTCCACAAGACATCTGAAAAGCTGACCTTTGCCAAGTGCTTTTTTTATCATGTATTGCAAGAAATATGTTACTTCTTTAGCTTATAGCTGCACTGGACTCTATCAGCTGAAATCATGCAAGTTGTAATTCCATTGAAGTCAGTGTACTCTGGGGAGGACAATTTTAGCTACAGATGAATAGGGTCATTTACACTTGAGCTAAGGGAAGGCACGTTACTGCTATTTCAGTAAAATACATATATTTATGATAATTGGGGGAAAAATTGTTCAGACTTTTAAAATGTGTTTCTAAAAATGATGGTGACGACAATACGTTTGATGTTTGTGTCCTGTTTTGAACATGCTATTGTCATCACCTAAGCATGTTTGGTTGAATTAAACTAAGCTCTGTTATTGCAGATAGGGTTGGTACAGCAAAGCTCAGCAGATCCCCTTTTGAAAGGCTCAGCAGATAAACACTCAAATTTGGGATTTTATTCAGGAACTAAGATATAGTATTAAAGATTTTTTTTCTGTAGTACTGCAATCTGCTTCAGAGAAGATACACCTCTTCCCCTTTCCAAAATGCCTCCAACGCCGGATTCTTAAGATACTAAACATCATGACAACGCTGTATTCGAATCTAGTCCTGCTGACTATCTCAACAACACTTACAAACTTCCCAGCAGAAAATTGTCACACATCCCTTCTTGTAGGGATGGATTCATCTGACCAAAGATAAACATCTGCACCTGAACCGATCACTCCAGGCTTCCTTTTGCAGCAATGGAGAGAAACAGCTACTGGTAAGGTGCGAGACGTGATCTAAATAGGTCAGCACAATCTCACCCCAGTATTTACTTCACTCCTTTGCCCATAAAGAGTGCCGAAGGTGCCAAACGGTACCTGTCTAGCACAGATAAAAGCATCATGTTGCTTTTATCACCTTAGGCAGACACCTAAAAGCAGGTGAGATGAATCCCACTGACAGTAGCTGGAGAATTTAGAAAATTCCATTTCCCTTTATATAAACAGGTGCATGAAACTTTCTCACTTAGTAGGAGAGGGTAACTCCAGGAAGAATGATAAATTACCAGAAATACAGTGAAAAAAGGAAAAAAAAAAAAGTTTCAATTCATAGAGTAAATCAACACTTGCAAATACCTTTTGCAATCTTCCCAGTGTTGGGGAACAGGTAGCATGATGTGTTCAGTAAAAATTGGTAAACTTTACTTTAGTAAGTAGCCATTTCCATGGGTTCTTCTGTTCTTCTTCTTCTTCTTCTTCTCTAGCTGTTACATGCTTTAAGAGTCCTTGCTGCAGAGTTTTTAAAAAGGTCCCTGTTGTTGTAAGCCCTGTCTCTCATGACAGCTAAGGGCTGTAACCCATAAAATCAGAGCTTTCATGTAAGTGTTGTCCTGAAAGAGTTTGTTGGCTTTTAACTGAGCCTAAAATTTCTACCCTGGGATCTTTCAGGTCCTTGGTAAGAAAGATCAATGTCTCTATAGATAAAAAATGCAGGGCAGTCACATGAAAATATAACTTCTTCTAAACCCAGGATATCTTGATATGGCTGTAACCCAGCACAGCTTGAAAAGATTAACCTGCTAATAAAGAGTTGTTTCACAAATCAGGATACTTCAGAGTCACACTGTTGATGTGCTAGAAATGATGGAGCACCTAAGAGACTGCCGATGGCCTGGAGATAGGACAAAAATACACTGCCTTCCATTTTTCTTACGAGTAAACTGGAACTTAGCGCTGGTATCCTTTGCAGAATTTAGTTGTCAAAAAACTATAAAGTCTGTACTAAACCTGTACACATTGTTGGGTTTTTTTTTTTATTTTCAGTAAATCAGATTTAATTGAGCTTTCACAAAGATGCCAAGGCCATGTGTTTCACCAATGATGTTATCCCATGTCAAATGTCAAGGTCATAAGAGTCTGCTAGAATTTCTGTCAAGAAAAATATTCACAGACATTTTACATTGGCAAAGCGACTTAACATTTTTGTGTCTGCCACTGGAAAAATGGCTCCTGGAATATTTTCTAACATATATTTCCTGGAAATGTTTTTTCCTTCTTTTCCTACTCTTAAAAAAACTAACCCAAGGCAGATTAAAAATGTCAACCGGATAATTAAGGTTAGGTTAGAGAGTAGAGTACAATAGAAAAAACAGCCCTGAAGAAAAAGGGCTTTGGAATGGAAATTTTCAGACAGTCTTAATCAGATCTCTGCCTATCCCTGCACCAATCTGGAAGTGCAGACTTAATTCTGTACTCGTTAATATGACAAAGGGACTTGCTATTTACTTGACCAGGCAAAAGAATGTCCAGTTCTCTGAGGTCAGTTATGAATTATAGTATTTCCTTCACTTTGGACAAGAACTTGTTTTAAAATTACAAATACATATACTGCTGAGCTGGACAAACACACACATCATCCCTTTAACTGCATCTAAAACACTAGCAGTAGGACACAAAAAAAGAAAAAATCAGAAATCACCCGATTAAAACGTAATTAATGTTATTAAGGCAAATTGCATCATTAAGCACTTTACATTTTGTTATTGCAACATACAAAAAGACAATTGTAAAATACAAAAATGTTATGTTTGACCAGGAGGAGACATTAAACCCATATTTGAACTTCTTGTGCCATTTTGGTCCTGTCTCCATAATATCATTTCTAGGGTTTAGTAATTAGCAGTTATTGCACTGATCCATTACATAAAGTAAGGAAGCAGCTGAGAAACCTGGTGTGGATTCAGGCAGGTATTTAAAATAACAGAAGCTGACCTGGCAACTGCCAGGGACACTGGTGGTCAGATGCCAAGATGCTGCTCAGGAAGGTAGATTTGGAACTGACCCATAAGAAAGGGCAAGTTTGCTTGACAGTTTTGCTGCTCTTGCTCACCAGTGCAGAGATGTTGCTGTTTCTGGATGTTCTCCTTGTCTTTCTGCCTTGCTGCTTTTAAGACACGCATAAGCACCAACCTTCAGCACTTGCAATCCCTGTTTCCAAAGGATAAAGCCGTTGCATTCGTTGGAGGCTACAAATGCATGTCATAGGTAGATCGGACCCTCAGCGTGGCCCTGTAACGTGGTGACTGTAACCAGCGGCGTAATGAACTGCTGCACAGCATAAGCCATGACTGCATCTCAGGTACAAAAGCACGAATGTGAAGGTTTGTCCGCTACATTGCACGGAATTATCCTGGAATGGCAATTTGTTCATAACTGTGTTACTGTAGTCATGCCTAGAAGCCCACCTCGTGCTGAATAAACACACAGTAGTAAATGGTTCTTTCACTAAAGAGCTTTCAGTATTAATAAGGAAAATGAAGTCTTGGGAAAAACTGGTTTTGAAAATAATTGTGGTCCTGCTTAGCTGGACAAATTGTAGCAATTTAACTGGAGTCCTTCAGAAACTGAAGCTATACCAGGCAATCAAAATCCTCATGTATAGGGATTTAATAGTTTGTATCTGCCTTCCATCAAATGCACGTTCTGTGCAAACTTGCACCCCTAAAAATATTTCCACAAGTAACAGTTTTATCCTATGAACAACATGTAAATATTCCTGAACCCGGTTGTCCTTAGGTCACACGGTATGACTCGAAGCTGGCTAAGCAGTGGGGCTTCATACCCTTTGAAAAGAGCATGCCTAGGAACCACCCCACTGCAGTCTGGGAAGCAGAGGGGTTGGCACAGCCCTCCTTGCTGACAGCAAGCCATGGTTTCAGCCTGAATTTGCATTAAGCTGCAGTACCAGAAACCTTCCGTGGTTGCAGGTATGATAAGCATGCTTAAAAATGCACGTGCAAAATCCTTGTCCCTGTGTGAGTGGTCTCTTTTTTTTGCCTCCCTTCAGACCCCTCACCACCAGAGTGGGCCTTTGGTTCTGAGAGTGATACCTGTTTTCCAACCTTTCCAGCTTTCCCCTATCTTCCCACCCTAGTAGTTCCAAAGGGTTTTTCCAACTGCAAAGACAGACTGACCAGAGATATGTGGGATGCATAGGAAGGTTGTTCTTGTTCAAGTTGTTAGCAAGTTGTCCCTGAAGTGAATCAAACAGTAGTTCTCATGGATAGAAAACTTTTCATGGATTTGAAGGAATGCTGTGCTCTCTGTATTTTGCTTGCAGCCTCTAGAAGAGGTGGCCAAGCCCAAGGGGGAGATTGTATTTGTGGGTCTGGCACCTTGCTGGTTTTGCTAGCTCTGGATGGCTGGATTATAGTCACCTGTGTTGTAAACACAAAAGTGCACAGCCTAGCAGAAGCGTAATGTATAGCCATGCCTGTTTCAAACTAATTAGCCATCTGAGCTGCAGAATATTGGAAGAACATTCTTGGTTATCTCAGATATTTCAGTGGTAGAAAGAGCTAGTGGCAAAGCTTAGCAGTTTATCCTGCAGAAGGGAAAGTCATAATTCTGTTCCTGAATTAATAATTACGTTCCTGAGCTTATCTCAGGATCTAACTGTGAAAACCCAAGACATATAGCAGAAAACCTGAGGAAATCAAGATAACTAGAGGCTACTTGTACTTTGAAGTACTGGGCTAACTGGCTGACTATTGTATCTCTCATTCAGTTATTTGTTTATGAGATGCACAAACAAAATGACTCATGTTAAGTGACAGTTTTTATGCCTCAGTGAGGTATGAGCTCTGGTACAGCACAGCTCTCACTTATTCTCAGCTGAAGAAAGGCAAAGCTTAAAGCAGAAGCAAGTGAAACTATGATGGTCCTGATGGATGGAAATGACTGAGGCCTCTGGCTAACCACAGCACAGAAAGCATGGCTCAATGGGAAGCTGCTGCTTTTGTCACAGTTGTGTGATTACAACTTGCAGGTGATACTTTTCAGTTCTTAACTGCAACTATGCTTTTCATTTCCATAATTAAGACAATGCTTCTGGATTGAGTCTTTCACCATCCCAAGGTGCACCATTTGTTTGTTGCAGAACAAATCAGTGAGAGAGAAGAAAACTTTTCAGCCTGGTTCTCCTGGGCTTAGAAGCATTCTTTGAGTCAATTAACCATCTGGCAAAAGCTCTCTAGCTTGAACACAAGGATCCCACGACGTTAAACAGAACATTGTCTCTGTTAAGTCCTTTACGTTTCACAACTATGAACCAACAGAAATAAGTCATGTCACTACACAGGTTCTGTTCAGCGAGGGGCAAGAAAACGTGCTGACACTGGGTCAGACCTTTGTGACAGGCCCTAGACACGGGCACCTCAGGACAACCCTGCTCAAAATGGCTTAAAAGTTTCCGAGATGGAGGTTACATCTAGAGTCATCATGTTGAAGAACAATGTTAGAACTTCATCCATGAATTTCCCACTACCCATTTTCAATCTATTTTTATTGATGACTGCTTCAGCATCCTGTGGCAATGAACAGTGCAGTTTTAATAACTTCATAGCTGGTGTCTCATCAATGCTGTAATAGGGCATGTCCTTTGTTATTAAAAACATGCTGGCAGGTACGTCTGCTGCTGCCAGGGGAATTTCTTTGTAATTTACCTGGCATAGCTAAAGGACAAATTTGTTACTTTGGGCCTCATCAACTGAATGTGCATTATACTGACTGAAAAAGCTAGAAAAGAGGATTTTGCTTGCACGTTTCATCTCTAAGCAGTTCAAAATTAAATTACTTACCTTCAAATAATCACAGTAGTAGAAGTCAAAATAAGGTTTATGAATTTAAGTTTAGGATTCTCCTCCGCTGTGATAAACATCTGGGACCAGCCAATATGGTTACAGCCCTGAAAATTATACACAAAAATTTAAAATTTTAAACCAGTCTGTCACAACTATATATGTTTTACATAAGGCAACTTGAATTTTTAAACCTCTTGCTTCGACTACCTACACACAGGCATTTTAACACTGAAACCCTCCCCTATTTGGTTATATTTTAAAAATAACAGAAAAGAGCTTTCTTAAGAAAGCTTTTAGAATGTTTATGACCAGATCTGAAGATCAGCGCTTACATGAATTCATTATTTGCTTCAAAATAATTTATTCAGAAGTAATGGAAGAGAAACAAATTAAAATGTCCCTTAAGATTTCAGTCAGGGAAGATATTCTTTTATAGGTCTTTGACTCCAACCTTTTAACAGCTAAAATTAGCTTTCCATTACTGAAACAGATAATGCACCCCCCTTCTTATGTTCTGAGATATATACTGTAACTACTAATCAGTTTTAGGTTTATAGAAGAAATATTTCTTCATTTATGTTAGTTTATGTCCATGAACGATGTCAAGCTGCCCTTCAGGCTTCGCTATTTCCAAATTTTATTTAAAAATGACATTTATGTCAGCTTTAGTAGCGTTTTTTTTTAATGCGTATTAGTAATACTTACATGTATATGCACATTTATACAAATATTACTTTAAATTACTACAATTTAAAAATAAACAGTTACTTTATCTCCTGCTGCCTGCCAGGTAGCTTGCTTGTACAGGGAAAAGAAAATCTAATGTCTGATTAAACCTGTTATGTATTTTCAGGGAGTGTAATAATCTTCATGTAATAGCAGAAAAGCATACAGGAAAATGATGAATTTATAGTGCCATAAAATGTGTCCTTTTCTCAGGATTTTCAAGACTGCAATATGCAAGTTGATACAATCAAAACCCAAGTACATAATGTGGCTGATGAGAACAATGAAAAACTGTCCTTTGCACTATACGTAAGGTTGATGCTTTGGGTTTTGGTGGCTTGTTTTTTAAGCAATCCTGTCCCTGTTCACTGCTGGGAAAACAACTCTATCAGTGCAGAAATTTTTAATCCCCTGCCATGTCACACATCCCACTTGTCCAACACCCCTTTTTATTCCAAAGGCTCAGATGTATTTCTTAATTAAATCTTGATGGTTAAATCGTAGTTTATGGAAACAATCTATGGTGCTTTGCGAGCCAGCATCTGTGTGTATTAAAACAGCACTTGACCAGATGGGTTTTTTACAGTTCAGTCAGGTATGCCTTGAAAGCATTATCAAGGATAAGCGGTAGCTATTTGAATAGTAAGTGCATTATGCCTGCCTCTGGGATGAAACACAAAGCTTCTCACGGAGTCCACAATGCTGTAAGCACAGTCATAATGTTTGGTGTTTTGTTCTGCTGCAAGAATCCAGAGTTTACTTAGACACCAGGTTATTTTCCTGATCCTCTTATGGTGTCTTATCAGCCCATTCAGCCAGAGGTTCCCATTCTCTTCAATGTCCCTTTCCGACCTATACTCACTCATCTGCTTGTTAGTCTTATAAATAGGCTTTAAATGTTACTGTGTGACTTCAAACTTATGTTAATACATAACACCACCCACTCTTACTAAAAGAAATACTATTTTTCATCATCTTATAAGTTTAGAGCCATAATTAAGATAAATTTGAAACGCCAGAGGTTCCCATTCTCTTCAATGTCCCTTTCCGACCTATACTCACTCATCTGCTTGTTAGTCTTATAAATAGGCTTTAAATGTTACTGTGTGACTTCAAACTTATGTTAATACATAACACCACCCACTCTTACTAAAAGAAATACTATTTTTCATCATCTTATAAGTTTAGAGCCATAATTAAGATAAATTTGAAACACGCTTTAAACATCTGAGTCCCGCTGCATGCACATTTCAGAAGCGGTCTTATTAATATATTTATAATATTTATTTTCTGATTTCTTACAGATATAGAGGTGAATTTATTGCTGAAAAACGGTTAGTGCTGCTTTTCAAAGGACAGTGTCGCAAAGTTAATCTCCCCTTTGATTTAAAATTCTGTTTTTCATTTGGAGCAGTTACAGTTTTGAACTTGCTTGACCTGTAGGTTACTCCTTTACCAAACTTAACAGTAAGAATGTAAAAACAGGAATGGCAAGCTATTGTTCAAGCAGCATGTAAGAAGTCAGAGGGACAGGAAGAGTAGTACCACAGTTAAAAATTGCCAACAGAGACTGATAGGCAGATTAACATCCAGTTCACCTAAGGGCAAGCAGGAATTTCTGTTCCAGTTTAAGATATCCCTACAGAGGTATACATAATTTTCCACACAGAATGAGTAGACATCTAGAATGTCATCTTCATCCAGAAAAAGATGACATTATTGTTGTAGAATAGGCACCTGATGTTACGTTGAAGTCATCTCTGTGCAACACACCAGCAAAAGAAACCTGGCCACCAAACCAGGTGGTATACATGGCCTTGTATGCACCGTGCATCCTCTGGAACAAACAACTAATTTGACAATAACTAACTAAATCTGTGGAAAGAAATTCATGGAAAATGGCTGCGTGGCCAAGGAGTTCCTGAAAGGTCAGAGAAGGTGTTGAAGAGCAGGAAGATTCCTGAAGGAAGTGCTACCTGCACTTCATTCGTACACTTTTCTGTAGGTGCACACTTGGGATACTTTTCTGCTCCTTAGTTCTTATCACCCCTTTATTCGGCAGCGCCAAGAACAGACATGAAGGTGGCCATAGTGATTATTGCTTACAGGACAATTGCTGGAATGAGGCGATGCTCTGGGAAGGTACACTTCATCACAGCAACTCATTTGACTTGTGTAGTTTCATGGACAGCACAAGAGCTGAAGTCAAGCAGCTCTCCAAGTCCGAGCCACAGGCCGATCTCCTGTGTGCTTCCCATGGAGCCCCTGCATGCTTGGCCGCAGACATCACTGAACGGTACAAGGCTTAGCACCTGCAGGGTCAGGTTCTTTGCCAGATTTTTATAGTGGGCAATGCCGGAGCTATGACCCAGGCCCAAAGCAATCTTGGGTTTAAGCCTATAATGCCCGCCTTTGATGTTCTCCCCACACTAGTAGTCCTTGTGACACCAGAACATACTCATTATACATTACTTATCACATGTTTTTTCAGGTAAAAGTTAAGAAATGAAAAGCCATGTCCCAACCTCCTGGAGTAGTTTTTTTTATATCATGACACTTGTATTATATGACTGTGCTATGGCATGAGTGGTAAGAAGAACGTGAACATACAAAGGCTCCTCTTGGAGGGGGAAAGACACGGTGCTGCCTTGTGTCATTATTGCTGGTTTGTAGCAGGCTCTGGCGTAAAACCCTCCAGGCTTTGGTATTTGGGTTTGCCCTGTTAGAGATTAGCTCGTTGTGTAAGGGAGCCAATTTTAGTGCATGCACAGTATTCAAAATAGGGGAATCGGAGCCCTGGAGTGAAGCAGGAGGCAAAAGGACGGTGTAGTCACAGTGCAAGGGCAGCATGTCCGCAGGACAGAAGGGGAAAGGGGGAGGAGAGATTGAGTGAAACCATGACAGGACAGGCTTCACGAGGCATAACAGTACACAGTCACCCAAAGGATTTTTCTAGGTCTCCTACAAAAAGGAGTGCGACCGAGGCTGCTTTTGTACATTGTGCGTTGGGATCAGAATGTGGGAAAGGCATTAGAGATGCAACACAAGGTTTAGAGGAAGTTCTCTCTCCTGCATCTGATAGGTAATGGGGACAGCGTCAAACACCAGTCTGTCAGGTCTGTGGGTAAGACAGAGTTAAATAGGACAATTGTTTATCTCAGATACTTTCCAGTATCATTTAAAAATTGTAGCCTGCTAGTTAAATAAAAATAATAGATGTTCTTTCTGAATTAAATTTGGGTTTTCCAGGATCTTAAATACGACAGAAACAATATAATAAAATGGAATATTAATAATTATACTTAAGAAACATTTTACATAAAGTGAGGTTGTAGTTTAAACCACAGGTTTCCTTAAATAAGAGTAACTGTAAGAAATAGTATTCACGGAGTTTAGACAAATTATCAGACTGATATTTCTAGATGCAAAGTCATTAAAAATATCCTTAGAACAATCTCCAGATTAAAAGTGATACACTGAAGGACGGCTTAATTTATTCTCTGACATTGAGTAAAGTAGGTTTCTGTTGCCTAGAAATGTAAAATAAACAACTGTAAACACCCAAACTGCAGATGCCAAAGGAAATACATTGAAACTGAAAATATTTCTTGAATCATAATCTTCCTAATCTTAGCACAGTAACGTTTTTCATGATTGGGTTTTGCTGCTCTACCTGAAAAAAACGATCACACTATAGGTATGCACTGGTTAAACAAGTAACATTTTTAGGCTTCTTTGGGCATGTAAGCAGTCTCTTGGTTTATATACATACATGTACATGAAGAGCCTACATAAAAGACCCCACAAGCCCAAAACCACCCTATAAACACTCCATCAACAAATCAATATATTTTTCTCTTATAAAAACTCAAAAGTTAAAAAACAAGCAGCTTGAAACTGTCACACAACTTGCATTCAGCTGCTCCTTTGCACACTGAATTTTCAGACTGTTTCGCTTAACCATCCTTTGTAATTTTTCTTACTGGACCCTGCTACACTTACTGGGTGAAAGGACCATGCCCACTGAACAGACAGATTCTATTATTTTTTCCAGTTAATACTTCTTCCCCCGCTGCGTGCCAGAACTGCTCACTTCCTCATGGTCCTTTTCAGTGGTGCTCACCACCGTAGAACTCCTCCAAAACCCAGTGAGGGTCTCTGCCCCAACCGCCTGTGGGCTTGCAGCATTGTTCTCATTTTGAAGAGAGAAAGACAACATTCACCAGTGTCTACTAGTTGCAGGATCCCATCTTAAGAAGACTCTATCCTTAATTGCCAGAGGTTTTAGCAATGCACAGTGCTTTATTTTTACTTAGAGACTGTACCTCCCAGATATCAGCTTTTCAAAGCAGCTTATCACTTCTGCAAATCACACAGGCCCTCACAAGTCAAACACTGAAGACTGCACAGAGGGATAGAGCTTTGCTTAACTGACTTCAGAGAGTTTGTAAGTGATATTAGGACAGAAAGAGGTCTAAAACTGATTTTTAGGACCAGAGGCAAATATCTAATCTTGAAGTCTTTATTTTCTTTTCTCTTTCATTACATACACTTTGATTCTGTAACAGAGCAGGCAGAAGTCTGACACACAACTACTCCCTTCTCTATAAAATTCTGACTTATACCCTGAGCACAATCTTATACCTGCTGTTTTCTGTCAATATAGTTATTCTGCAGAATCTTCTTCCTTTTAAAAGCAACACAAAGGACAGCCCCTGGAACATCCATCACATATTGTTACCTTGACACACAGCCTTAATACCCTTTGGATCGTTACCACCAGCTTCTTCCACCGAGCTAACAGCAGAAGAAAGTGCTTTAAGTTGCTAATGTCTCTGGGCCAACCACTAGCAGAAAATGGGTACACGTTTCATCAGTCGGTGTCACAGCTGTTGGCCAATAGGAGAAACATAGAGATGGTGGGCGCAGGGATTGTTTCTCATCTTTGGAGAGTGAGCACTAACAACCTGACACTTCCAACCTATCTCCTCTCCACCAATTTCTCTCATCCTTTATAGTGGGATGGCATGAGTCTTCCTTCTCCATTGTCAATTCCCATCTCCCTTCTCCCAGAATTCTGAAGTTTTTCACAGTCAGACTGCTGTAAGAGTTTTAATAGTGTCAAAATAATACATTTTTCTTTAACCTTCTCTGAAGCAACTCAGCCATTTTAGTTCTTCCCACTACAATCCATCCTGAGGCACAAAATCAGCAGGACAGTCTGATTTTATTTTTCTTTATTTGCAAAGCTATAAGAATTCCAAAATCACATCTTACAGTGGAAATATGTGGATAGTTTTAGGCATCATCACCTGAATGAATTTCACGATGATTACATTCATCTCTAAGGTATGAAGTAGCAACTGTATTTTTCTTTTCATTCTTTGCTAGCAAACCTGGAGATTCAATAATATCATAGAATCATAGGATGGTTTGGGTTGGAAGGGACCTTAAAAACCATGTAGTTCCAACCCCCCTTCCATGGGCAGGGACACCTTCCACTAAACCAGGTTGCTCAAAGCCTCATCCAGCCTGGCTTTGAACACTTCCAGGGATGGGGCATCCACAACTTCTCTGGGCAACCTGTGCCAGTGCCTCACCACCCTCTCCATGAAGAACTTCTTCCTGATATCTAATCTAACCCTTCCCACTTTCAATTTAAACCCATTACCCCTTGTCCTGTCACTACAGACTCTTTCAAAAAGTCCTCTCGCAGCTTCCTTGTCAGCCCCTTCAGGTACTGGGAGGTGCTATAAGGTCTCCCCGGAGCCTTCTCTTCTCCAGGCTGAACAAGCCCAACTCTCTCAGCCTGTCCCCATAGCAGAGGGGCTCCAGCCCTCTGAGCATCTTCGTGGCCTCCTCTGGACTCACCCCAACTGGTTGATGTCCTTCTGATGTTGGGGGCTCCACAGCTGGATGCAGCACTCCAGGTGGAGTCTCAGAAGAACAGAGTAGAGGGGGAGAATCCCCTCCCTCAACCTGCTGGCCACACTTCTGATACAGCCCAGGATACGGTTGGCTTTCAACATGCTGCATTATGACAGCAGAGGAATGATATGGCCTATACAAATATTTGTCATTTTAGGTGTGGGATGATTTTACAATATATTCAACAACACTTTAAAATATTTGCCTAAATTAGGTTTTTTACCTTCTGTTACACAAATCCAGATTCTTTTCATCCATTCAGGGACATTTGAGTTAAATGGAGCTATTACGAACACTAGAAGAAATATTCTGTAGGAAACGGAAAGCCCCATGAAAACCAACAGGATGCAGAATAAAGACACTGTATTCTATTGAGTGTAAAGTAATAGAGAAGCCCATTTGATCAGGTGTTTTTAATTAATTAGGGAATAGCCAAACTACTGGCATAAACACAGAAGTGCTCCCTGTTCTGTTCAGAAATGTGCACACTCAGAACTAAAATACTTACACTGCTTGCAATGGCAGCTCTTCCATTCCTCTCAAACACAACTATTAACTAGTGTAACTATTAACTAGGTAAGAGAACTGAAGAGATACCAAAAAAAAGCTTATAGTTTATCCTCAAGTTAATCTTACATTTGGAATGCAGCTGTCTACAATCCAGATAATGCTGTTATTTCCATGTCTTGTTCCCAGCGCCTTTGATGTTTAGGGTATGAAGACATTTTGAAGAAACAGTAATCTAGAATATTGTTCATGTATCACTTTTCCCTGCCTAAAACAGCTGGCCTAATTGCAGTACTTCTGCAAGAACTAACCTGGAAACATGTCAGTGATTTAATAATTCAGACATGTCATCAGCCTCAACTAAGATCCTGGCAGACCGCAGCAGTGATCACAAAAGTAATATTGGAACATAGAGTAGCGAAGGTTGTATTACGTAGTTCCTAGCTAACAAACATAAGGCAACGGGTGCAATGCTGAATCGCACCTGATTAGAATCTGCTACTAAACAAAGTTTCATTATTGTGTTTCTTTTCTTTTTTTTTTCTTTTTTTGCCTAGTTTACTTTGTTTTCTTTCTCAAACTATTCCCATTAATCCTTGGTGTGGAAGCAGCCTATTTTGTTTGCACTCAACTCATTTGAAACTTGCCATGACTTGTAGAACTGCAAAAAGTTAATACTTAAAGACATTAGGCAACAAACTTTGCTTTTAAAACTATTTACTTCCTGTTTTTCTTAGACTATTCCTACTTTTTTTTTTTTTTAACCTTCCTTGAAGGTCCACAATGTTAATATTTCCTAAACGAGCTTCAAGTCCTCTTGTGGATTGACAGCCTAAGCACAGACAGTTGCTTTTCTCTGGTGAATGCATTCTGGGTTGTCACCCAAATCTGACAATTAGGTTCTAAATGAAGAGAGTTTGTGGCAAACTGAAGAAACAGCCTATTTAAAAGGAGGTAGACATTGCCCTTAGTGCATTTCAAAGTTCTACATTTAGCAAGGAATAATCACCTGCATAAAACAGGGCTATGACAAGGACCTAAGGGAGCACAAGCTGGACATGAGTCAGCAATGTCATGCTACTGAAGAAAAAAAAAAGTGATGCTGTAATACATAAAACAGGGATATAACAAAACATCAAAAAGAATAAAATCCTTCTGTTCAGCTCAGGACTAGCAACATGCCACCCAGACCACTCTGTCCATTTTTGAGTACTGGGCTTTGAGACAGGAGTGATGTATTGAAAATCAGACAGAAAAGAACAAGGAAAGAGCTACAAAATGTGTCCTAAGAAGAAATATCAAAGAAATTAAGTTCTTATAGCTAAACAGGGAAGCAGGGAAGAAGCACATTTGAAAGCCTAAAGGCTGATGCAGTGAGGAAAGGAATAAAACAGTCCCCATGCCCACCATGCACAGCATGAAGGCGTGCGTGGCAACAAGGAAGGTTTAGCTCAACATTTTTTGTCTGTGTTGGAAGATCGCGTCTGGGAATTGTTTTATTTCTATGGCTGGAGTGCCTTAAATAAAAAGAAATATAATTATTTGTCAGATATGACACTCACATTGGCATTGTGGGATAGTCAAGTCAGTACCTTGCACACACGATTTTCTCAAAATGAGTTTTGCCTTCACAGAAGCTTAAAATTGAGACTGACTGACTAGTCTAAACAAGGGGAGTTAAGGGGTGGTAACTTTTTGAATTTTATTTTGGTCACCAACATGAAATCCTGACTCTGGATAGTTTTCTCCCAACATCTTTTATTTAGAATCGCCATTTTTTAAGAGGGGTTCAAAAACCAAAACCAAACAGCAAAACCCAATCTTGCAGTGCTTGATGTCTATCACTGCTCCTTTCTGACAAACTCATTCAGGCTTTCTTATGAGATTATTTTAAAAATACTTATCAAGCATATTTACATGCTTATTTTGATTTTATCTACTTCACTTCTTTTTTTTTTTATCTCCTCTCTAAGACTCTTCATGTTCAGTCTATCTTCTGGGGGACATCACATCCTCCACGGTTTACCAAAGCATGATAAGGTATCTAGCTATCAGAAGAATGCTAACACAGGAAGCTGGGGATGTTTCAGAGTAAGGACTTGTTACTGGGTTTCAGCGAACATAATTGCACACTTGGGAGGCAGTAACTTCTTAATTACAGTCCTCTGGGGAGTGGGAGGAATCAAAGCGCTAGCAAGTCTGGAAGGGAATTGACACAAGTAGCCAAAGTGGCCTAATCCTATCAGAGGAGAAAACACTTGATCTGTACTCGAGAAAGCGCCCAGCCTTCTTCAGGCACTCTATAATTAAGTACTTAAAAATTGTTCTCCTCAGTGCACTTCTCTGCTTCAGCTCTTCTATCAGCTTCATCACTTAAACCACCAGCATGGTTAACTTCATGCACGCTCCGAGGTTTTGAGTTGAGGGAGGTGGGTTCATGGCTAATTTATAGAGCTGGGGGTTAAATGCGACAAATCTGACAGTTCAGCTGTCATTTTCTGCATGACTCGTGTCACGTATGCTCCAAGTTTTGGGTGTCTACTGTGGGGCATGTCAACTGAACACACATGGGAATACTAAATACATGAAATGATTCTAGAATTAATTGCTTTTTAAACAAGAAGTTAGGACCTGGACATTAAAAAGAACTGATGCTTGAGAACAGTGTTGAATCATATGCTAATTTTATTTATTTCAAAATTTCATCCAAGTTTAAAAAGAACTAAAACACATTGCTGGATCAGGACATGTGACCGACTAAAAAAAGGGAATATCCACACCATTTCTAAAGTGTGTCACTTAAAAAGGAATGCAATTATTCATTCGTCAACCTTCAGCCAACCTGCAGCTTATGGCAGTCAGAAACAAGCACTTGCTGTAGGCATGCTTTCTCATAACTCTCCATGCATGTATTTCTTGCACTCTCCTCCTTATTGTCTACGCCAGTGCCAAACAAAATCAGGATCTTGGAGTTGAAAGAGAAAACACTGATAAAACCAAAGGTGGTTTCCCTTACAAAGCAGAGTGAAGCAGGCACCTATCTTAGCTGACGAGCAGAGCGCTGCCCAGCCCTCCAACCACCAGCGACCCAGAGGCTGCTTTGTGAACCGCTGTTCTTTCATACATGCCCCACATTTCGCAGGGAGAAACAAGGCAAGAAACTTTCAGAGTTATCTGTGAGTTCACTTTCTGTGAACACAGCAAACCGCCACATCCATGACAGCTACTTCCCACTAACACCACCAGAGATTTCCTGTGACTTGGGTAAACTCACCTACGGCTGGAACAGGGTGGAAGACAGTGAAATTGCAAGCCTAGGCATCTCTCTAATATAAAGTGGGTCATTTCTTAATGCTTACCACAAAGAAAGGAAAAAACCAAGGATGATGTGCTGTAGAGTGAATGAAGCAATCCTTTAAAAAAAATTCTAACCTGTAATTGTAGAAAACTACACGTTTGCAGGCAGCCCTACCAAACTTCAGTTGAACTTTGGCACTAGAAAGACATACTGTAGGAGGCCAATGCCTCATTAATACAGCCACAGCACTGCAATCCATGAAGGAAGAAATGGGGGAGGAGGACTGAGCTAATTTAGCTCTGAATCCCACTGAAGAGAATGTCACACTCACTCCCCCTCAGCAGTGGGCTTTTCATATGGCTGCATCCAGGATGGTTAGTGGTTGAAAAGAGAAATCACTACTGCTGAGAGAGAGAGAGCCAGTCACTCAACAGACTAGTGCCTTTTTGACGCTATCCTTCTCAGGAGTAGTGCCCCTTTTCCCCTATTAAAATATTTTCACTTTAACCTAGTCCAAGTCTGGGTTGAGGTAGGATGTATTTGCTTTGTAGGAAAAAGGATAGAATGAGGTACATTGATTTCATGCTGTAAGTTTTAGTTGAAGAGCTGTATCAAAGTGAAAGATTTTTGTGGGTTTTCAAAAATAGGTTTTACTTAATAGACATTTATCGCTCAGTGAACAAAGTGAGTCAAATATGTGTTTTGCTGTGAATCCTGGAGGCAAAACTAGCCAGAATATATCACCACTTAGCACATACTGTTTTCTCTACTGTAAGCAACAGCCTAGGAATTTTTTTTTTTTCCCCATCACATAAAACAAAACAATGGTTTTCATCTTGGACTCTGTAAACCTTTATATGAACTACCAAACTACCAAAACAATTAAGGAGGAAAAAAAAATAGCCCACCACATTACTGGTACAGGACATCAGTTATCACACAGGGACCTGCATTTCTACAGGAGGATTCTTAGTAGTCTGTAAATTGGTAGGGAGAAAAAAAAAAGGTTGAAAACCATTGCAGAAGCTAGATACAGCCAAGTGATATCTGCATGCTCAACAGCAGAAGACACACATCCCTTGAGAGAGGCTATGAAAATAAAGGAACGAATATGCATAGAAAAGTGTTGGGATTTTATTGTCTGAAATATTGAAGTGGGAGGTCTGATGAAAACCTGAGAAAAAATAGGAGTAACTGTAGTTAATATGATGTTAACAAGAAGGTTAACAAGAAAAACACAACATAGGTTAACTGGCCAGAAGTTACTCTATCTACAAATAATGGAACCTTAATAGAGGAAAAGAGGCATGTAGACAAGCCAACATTTTATGCTGAACAATTATTAATGTACCAACAGTCTGAACATTAAGTTAAGGTTCCATAATGAGGCTAACGGTCTGTGGAGCTGCTTCAGTCATAAGACTGTCCTCTGCTTAATGGGTGCCATAACCATTAAAGATGAAACAAAGTATTTGGAAGCCAGAAATAGACACAAAGCAGGAGAACATCACAGCAAACAAAAGAGCTCTTGTTCCATTCCGACCTGGGTGCTGCACAGGGTGAAAAGAGAAGACTATTGTAGTCCCTGTATCTCCCACTGTCCTAACTTCTGAAAGCTAAAGTCAATATACAATGTCTTTTTACAGGGAAGAACCTCAAATGCCAACCTTAGCTTAAGGAATAAATATTCCATTGTTTCCTCTACAATTAATCAAGAGAGAATTGTTTCTCAAGAGAACAAATCAGAGCAGAAACTTGCCTGGATTACCCCCTAGGATACTAGATTAGAAGTGTCTGACATGACAAAAGACAGGATTTGGTCCATAAACTTGAGGGCTGAGCAAACAATCATCATGAAGTTCAACACAGCAGAGTGCCAAGCTGTGCACTCCGGGAAGAATAACCCCAGGCACCTGCAAAGGCTGGAAACCAAACGGGCTGATTAGCAGTCCTGTCAAAATCGTCCCAAGGTGACAGTGGGTACCAGATTATTATAAACACTGCACTCTTGTCACAAATAAGGCACGCGACCACATTAAGAGAAGCAGGTCCAGTGGACTGAGAGATTATTCCCTCCTCTAGTCAGCACTGTTAAGGCTGCACTTGCAGTACTTCATGTACTTCTGGGATGAGGGATGAGCTCAAGAGCGATGTGGAGAACGTGCAGACAGTCCAGTTGCTGATATGGTCAGCACTGAGGGCATGCAGCTTACGAGGAGAGGTTGAGGAGCAGGGCTCATTTAGTCTTCTGAAGAAGGGATGACCCAGTAGACTGAAGAATGAGTTATCTAGTACAACCACCCGAAGGGAGGTTAAAGACAGTGGAGCCAAACAGGTTTTGAGAGAGGCAGGCAATCTGACAAAGGACGACATTCACACATAGTGTCCTGAGACGATCAGGCTAGAGACTAGGAACAACTCTCTCACTGGGAGGACAGTGCAGTACTGTTACCCAGAGAGTTGGAGTGTCTCAGATACTGGGGATCTTCAAAACTCATCTAGCCAAAGCCATGAGTGACTTGGTCTCTAATGTTAGCAAGCCTCCAGCTACAAAGAGGAGGATGGACAAAGTAACTTCCAGCTGTCCCATCCAACCAAAACCTCTGTGATTCTGTGACTCTCCACAGGAGCATCACTACTAACGAGCTTAGGGAGACAAGCATTCCCACACAGAATAAAGCTGTGTGAAATGAACCTCTCTCCAAACCTGCAGGAGAATACAAAGCAGCAAATCTCTTCGGCCTTTCTATTGGTTGTATAAGTTAGAAAGAAAAGCTCATTGTTCTTTCCTATTTCCCCTAAGCCATTAATATTACAAACAATGTTTCAAAGAAAGCATCTGTAGGATCAACCTCACACCTTGCAACAGGAAAAAGAAAGCCTTTGAAAATAATGTGGCGCACAATAAAAGATATTCATCAGCTACATTAACGATCCCTGGACAATAAGCAAGTTAATGGTGAAAGTAAAATAAAGCAATAAATTTCAAGTTGGTTATTGCAGGCTGGGGAACAAATTAAGCCTGGAGGACAGTTAACAAAATAGATCTAGACATTACATGATTGGTAACCGTAGGGCTCAACCAAGTCTTTGGCAGTATGTTTTTAAATTGTTTTCAATAGTGGAGTAGGTTATTTAAATGAGATCGGATTTTCAACTAGCACTGCGTGTCCACTATAAGAGGGGAAAACTGCATACTTAGTAGTAAATCAATCTGATTATGTGCCCAGAGTTCAAAAAGTGGGTTTTGTTAGAGATTTCTTTTAACATACATTCAAAGGCTTATTTAGCACAGTCCTCTCCCACTTGTTTGTTTGGGGGGATTTTTGTTTGTTTGTTTATTCTGGGGGGAGGGGGGTTATTTCTGCATTTCTTGAATAACACCAGAAGTAGGAATGTTGCGAAATAGTGAGGAAAGGTATATCAAGGTGTTTGACTAAGCCTGAAGCAGGAATTCCGATACTTTGTAACCCACAGAAAGCTTGTTATTTTGCGAAGTTTTTCAAGTACAAGACACTTACATACTATTCATTGGGTAAACATCCAAAATTGCCAGAGCTTATCAGAACTTCTTTGTGATTAACACAACACTAACCATCCATGTCATATCTAGAGCTGAAGCATGGTATAAGCCACAGATACATATAATACATATACCCTTTGTTGCTTGCACATGTCTCTCGGAAGCAGTGTGATATGAAGATTTTATGAGAAAGCCTGCAGTAGCTTCAGATGCAAAGGAAGGAATGAGTTACAAAGGCCATCCCATACAAACACTGCTAAAGCTCAGTTTTAGCATCCTCAAAAGCATCTACCTTCATTAGAGAAATTCAGAGCCACTCTGTCCCCAAGAGCGCCTTCTCCTGCGGGAGAATTTCAGTAGCAGTGTTCCTGTTTTTAAGCACTGCAACATAGACAGCAGTTCTGATTAACCCCTCAGGACACCAGAGCAAAGTAACTCCTGCCCTGTATTTCTGATCTGACAGTTGTATGGGGCAAATGAAAAGTGACATTAGCTGCTTGCTAGATGTTCCTGTATGGGCAGTAAGATGTGGATAAAATTAATTGGTACTTGACCAAATTAGAAAGGGGTAGCCATACATGCTTGGATTTACACCAGTAGACTCAGTAAATTACAGCAGAAACCAGGCAGTGACTTATGAGATTGCCATCATCACCCAGGAGTTTGGATTATAAATAATAGTTGATTGGCAGCAGCTCAAACAGTAAGAGACAGAAAGATTAATCCGCAGTAAAAGGACTTAGCAGCGTTGTTTCCTATGGGAGAAAGTACAAATTACAAGTGATTAGGTGCCTCTGCACCACGCTTTTGAAAAGTATGTGGTTGTGCACACTTCAAAGTGGAAAGGGCTCTGAGGTGATAAGGACAACTCACACTTGTTTCTACTTGTGCAGGATGGGGGAGGGAAGCAAGGGGGCTGTACTGCCAGAGGCACTGCACTGCACAGGAAGGAGCAGCATGCAAACCCAAAAGGGCTTACTGCTGAGCCAACGTCAACATTTCTCACACTATAAATGCAGACAAGCATTATAAATAGTGAACGAATGCCCACAAAATAAATATATACGTATGCTAACATAAAACAACATTTACCTTTCTAAATAATTTCATGTGGCTTATCTACAGCTGTAGTAAAATCCTGGTGTTTGTTGAGATTTATGGAGAGACTACTATGTGGAAAAAGAACCAAAAATGCTGCTAAGAAATTTCTAGTGACTGTGAAGTAAGCCCTTCAAAAAGGAAAGAAAGAAATCAGATTTCTCCGTCTGTTTTTACCCAGAACACAGGAAATACATTTTTAGTTAATGCACTGAAGGATCAGTAAGGAGACCTTAACTATTCTTCCAAATCCTAAATCTGACAGAGACAAAAATAATTTTGTCATCAGTAAAGGAGTCTATTGGTTTTGTCTGGGACAGAGTTAATTTTCTCCATAGCAGCGGGTATGGGGCTATGTTTTGGATTTTTGCTGAAAAGTGTTGATAACACAGGGATGTTTCTGTTATTGCTGAGCAGTGCTTACACAGAGCCAAGGCCTTTTCTGTTTCTCACCCCACCCCACCAGCACCAGTGGGCTGAGGGTGCACAAGAACCTGGGAGGGGACACATCTGGGACAGCTGACCCCAACTGACCAAAGGGATATTCCATACCATGTGACATCATGCTCAGCATGAAAAGCTGGTGGAAGAAGAAGGAAAGGGCTGACATTTGAAGTTACAGAATTTTTCAGTTAGCTGCCTGGGCTGCCAGCACACATCAGCATCTCATGTCCAGCTTTTCATCCACCAGTACCCTCAAGTCCTTTGCCGCAGGACTTCTCTCAATTCTTTCATCCTCTGGCTTGCATTGATACTGGAGATCATCCCAACCCAGATGCAGCACCTTGCACTTGGCCTTGTTGAACCTCATGAGGTTCACATGGGCTCACTTGTCCAGCTTATAATTTGTCTGATTTAGGGAGTGTGTGCTGATACAGATAATAAAATTCTAGCTATGACCAACCCACTTCAACACAGCGGGAAAATATCCCACAACAGGATGCCTTCACCTATAAAGTTTTGTACACTGTGATGAATAATGATGCATTACAACCAGAAATGAGACCTAGATCCTTCCTTTAATCTATAAGCACAACTACTGATGTTATTTCTGAAAGGCTTAACTGGCCTTTACGAAATTACATGGCTATATTTCTGCTCATCAGGGATGAACTACCAAGGGCATTGCAAAGACCTAAGTCTTAATAGTTCTATAACCTAGCTACTGATTTACTGACTGCACAGTATCTCCAAGCATCAGATAGGTGTTTTGTGGCAATAATTTTGCAGAAATTTGTACAAGAGGAGAAGCCTAGCAATAGGTTAGCAAAGCACACACAGCATAAGACCAATGTAAGATAGATAAACCACTCAGCTATCAAGGCCAGCTGTCTCTCATGAACCCAAACAATCTTAAAATTACCAGAAGGTCAATTTCTTTCTTGTCATAACCTGAAGTAGAACTCAGCCTCCATTCATCTCACCCCACTTATGACAAAGCACAGGTCAGGTCTCTATGCCTTCTCTAGCTCCTAAATGAGGATTAGCCATAGATAATCTGGCCAGGTCTTGCAGCAGATAGGTGAAGCTGTATTTGGTGATAGAAACATTTTGCAAGCTGGAAGTCTCCTATCTGCCAGTCTTTCATGATCTCTTTTCCACCACAAATAGAGGAAAGACTTGTTGTGACACCCAAGGAGAAGGGAGACAATTTTATAAGTTATATGCCTGCTTATTACTTTAATTTTGTTACCTTTCAGGCTTTGTCACAACTTTGCTTTTATTCCCTACAATTTTGCAAGAATTGCCATACAAAGCCGAAAGTTCCTGTTTTAAAAGAGTGTTTTAAGGTTGAAGGAATACTCTGGAGCTAAACACTGCATGCTGTACTCCTCGTTAGATGCTTGCCATCACTAAGGTCTCAGCATAAGGAGATGGTTAACTCAGGGGCTGAGTCATTACAACAGCAGCAGTGGCCACAAGATTAATTATACAGGTAGCTGGACTTGAAAGCAAAAAGGTATAGAAAGGTTGCACATCTACCTGTCCTTCCCCTTCTTTTACAAACACACCGCAATGGAGCCCCTTTGGGGCTTGTGATTTGCATGGCAGATAATAAATCCATGTAGCAAGTTGTTACACTGTGCCTTTAATAATAAAGTACAGGTACTCACTCATTATCATGAGTATCATGAATATCATTAAAAACATCTTACCTATGGATTAACAGATTAACAAATAGATTAGTTTCAAGCAACTGTCTGTTTTGTTGCCTTCTGATACTTAGAGGTAAAGAATCTCTAGTTCACTCCCGTTAGAGTCTCCCACTCAGTATTCCCATAAGTGGGCAGCAGTCCTCATAGGGACTTTTAGCCAGGGCAAAAATATGCTTTTAAGTCACTAGGTAATCCAGAAAAGAAACAGATTTCTTCAGAGGAACCGCAAAGGGAAGAAACTGGTAAATTATTTTGTGACATCAGTTTATTTCATTTTGTTGTGGTTTAACCTCAGTCACTAACCAACCACCACACAGCTGCTTGGTCACCCTACCCACCCCATCCCCTCCACCCCCGAGTGGGATGGGGGAAAGAATCAGATGAGCAAAAGTGAGAAAGCTCAGGGCTGAGACAAGAACAGTTTAATGAGCCAAATAAAATAAATAACAAAATAATAAATTGTAATGAAAAGTAAAACAACAAAGCGAGAGAAATAAAAAGCAGGAAAAACAAGGGATGCAACTGCTCAACACCCACCATCCAACACCTGGCCAGTCCTCAAGCAGTAATCACTGCCCCCAAGTCCAACTCCCCCCAGTTTACATACTGAGCATGACATCATATGGTACAGAATATCCTTTGGCCAGCTGGGGTCAGCTGTCCCAGATGTGTCCCCTCCCAGCTTCTTGTGCATCTTCTTGCCAGTAGAGCATGTGAAGCTGAAAAGTCCTTGACTTCGTATAAGCACTGCTTAGCAACAGCCAAAATGTCAGTGTGTTAGCACATTATTCTCATGCTAAATCCAAACCACAGCACTATGCCAGCTAATAGGATGAAAAATAACTATCCCAGCCACAATCAGGACACAGTTATATTGAATATGAAATTAAACACTCCAAGCATCACTGGAACAGTAATCAAATTGCATCTTCACATAATATCAGTGACATTTTTCACCACAGCACACACAGGTGTTGGAAATGCTGTTGCTTAGGGTATTGAGCTTACAACAATCATAAGTGACAGAAAAAAGATAAATACTAAAAGATAACCACAGTCCCAGAAAATTCAGTAAGAACAGGTGAACAACACCGGGAGGCACTGCCCACATACATGGCCATGTCCAGCTCACCACAAAGATTAGAAGCAAATGGGGTTGCACCTGCTGCCAACTAATAACAATAACTTTTCTTGTGAATGAAAGAGATCTCTGCTAAAAGGCCTATAAAGGAAAAAAAAAAAATAAAAACCCCCACACTATCTGGAGAATTAGAATAAGTTTTTACTATGCTGCCCCTTCATATGTGCATTGGGGCTGGTTTTTTATTTTGGTAGTGTTCCTCTGTTCCCTTGTCAGCAGTGAGCTTTAAATGAAAAGGTAGGAAAGCTTGAGACCAAATTCCCACATGCCTCCCATCCACTCCCCTTTCTGCTCTGAGCAAGGAGAGAAGGAAAAACATGCACAAGTGAGAAGATCTGTTAAGACCACATTTTAACCAAAACCACTACAAATAAGCACTTGGGGAAATCATAGCATCCAGTACACAAGCAGCGAGTGCAATAGCTGTGGCTGGCTGGCTGCCCCAGTCCCAGCAGCCCAGCATTAACAGGAGCCGGGAACACAGCCGGCTTGGCTTGCTGGCTTACAGGGCCAGCACCAGCTTTCTGCGGTGGAGTTGGGAGCATTTGCAGGATCCGATGGGGAAGTGTTTCAGTACTTTGAGACCTTGGTGAGCTTAACAGTAGTTTTTAACTGTAGCTACTTTTAAAACAATGTTAGGTGGACAACAGTGTATAGGAAAAAAAACCCAAACACTCTCAGAGCATTTTAAGGATTTTCTACAAATTATGTAGTTGTGGCTAGTATATCAAAATGTTTTAGAGTCTGAATGTTAGGACGATCCTGCCCTTCAATTATTTATTCATGCCTCCAACACATCCTATCTGTATGACAATGCCACATGTCCATGTTTTATGAATAAAACATGGTCAATTAGAATGAACTACAATTATGTAATGAAATTATGTATAGCATAGCTGTGCAACATGCATTTGTTTTTTTTCCCATAGAGAAGATAAGATTACACACAAAAAGATCATATGTATGCCTTCTTTTGCCTTTACAACCTTGAATACACTAGACCACATATAAAACATTTGAACAATACATATATCGCAATACTTGAAAGTGATTATCAATAACAAATCTAAAGATAATAATTCCAGGAAAGATTTCCAACCTTTACAAGGTTTCCTAGGATTTACAGGCACAGGTTCAGGTGCAAAACATAGCTAATAATGTTCTCCTAGAGCTCTGATAATTTACTCTTTTGAGTCCCGGGGGACAGCATCCAAATCCTTCATAGGACACTCAAGCTTGTGAAAATCTCCGGGCTGCTGGAAAAAGCAGTAGTTGGCAATGTTCACAGCTTTATGCAACTTCAGTTCTCTTCTTCACTGGGAGTTTTTAGTCTAAATTATTAAAAACCTGGCAAAACAGTTAAGATAGTCTTTTTCTTAACACCCCCAGGGGACTGATGAGTTGCTTCCCAGCTAATTTCTTTCCTGGCTCTCCTCTCATTGTAAACAACTTCTTTTCCCTCCTTTGAGTTCCCACTGTTCAACTACAAAAGGAATGGCTGACTCCTGTGGGTGCCTCACCATGCTGTTCCCGACAGAAGTTGCTATCGCTGACCCCAGCACCACGCACACCCAGGGCTGGGTCATATTGCCCACCCAGCCTATGAACGCCCACACGGCTCAGCAAGGTTAAAAGCACAAAACATTCCCAAACAATAAATTGCATATCCTCTACCTTGTTCTTTGCCAATTTATGCCACTCCAATCCCTGCTGCAAGCACAGTGGTTGCCATCATTTGATTAGGGGTTTCACAGGTTTCATTGCAAGAGACTCTCTCCTGACCTGAGTGCAAACCAGCACACCAGCACCTGGCAGCAATGCCTTTCGCTGTCTCTGTGCATCTTTAAGTGCTGGTGGCGGTGTAGGAGACATAGGTATTTGGCACTGGTGAGGCCACACCTCAATACCATGTTCAGTTTTGGGCTCCTCACTATAGGAAAGACATTGAGGTGCTGGAGCGTGTCCAGAGAAGGGAAATGGAGCTGGGGAAGGGTCTGGAGCACAAGTCCTGTGAGGAGCAGCTGAGGGAAAAAAAGCCCCAGGAAGGTGGAGGCATTAGAGGGGTGAAAGGTTTAAATTACCCAGAAGCACCAAAAAGCAGTCCTCCTTCCTACTCCAAGTTCTTTTCTAGAAGTGTATTTATTGTACCATGTCAAGAGCTCAGAAAATTTTTTGTTCATCAGATAGAAAGTCGATATGTGAGGTTCTGGAGCTAAACTCTGAGAGGAGAATTGAGGTTTGTCCACCCCCTTACTCTAAATCAGGATAACCTGATCTGGAGCTACAGCAAAATAAAAAGCAGCCAGAAGACTGGCTAAGAGGGACGGGGAGGTGTTCGGGTTCTTTAGATTGTGGGTGGGTTTTTTTCCTAATAAATAAAAATATCAAACCCCACCACTCATCAGGCATTCCAGAGGTGGAACTAATCTTTGTTTGCTACCTTCAGTTTTGACTCAAGCACCTTAATTCAGAACGGTGATGATCTTGCTGTAACCAGGCTGGTAACAGAGCCTTTCAAACCTGTTACCAAGACATCACAGTGATACTCCATCTGCTTCACAGCTGAGGTTTTTAAGAGACACCACCTACTCCAAGTGAGGGCATCAGCCTTGAAAAATTGAGAGCTAGGCACAGCCACTTCAGAGGCTGTGCCCTGCACTCTGCACAGTCTGCGGTATTCCTGGCAGAAAAATTTCTTACTGGAGGTGTTGGTGGTCAGAGAACAAAGCAATATTTCATGGACTGGGAATAAGAAATCTTGGGCCATTTTGTTGTTTAGGGCATTTTCAATACCAGCTACTTAGAGGCAGAGATATTAAGGTAAGGGATTTATTTCTTAAAAAAAAAAAAAAAACACCCAACCAAAACTGCCAGACTTTCCAGCAGATTTAGAATACACAAAGATTGAGCAGTTTTCTACTGCTCTTTATCCTCTGTTACCAAAGGTTTTCATACAATCACAGAATGGTTTGGGTTGGAAGGGACCTTACAGACCATCTAGTTCCAACCCCCCTGCCATGGGCAGGGACACCTTCCACTAGACCAGGTTGCTCAAAGCCTCATCCAGCCTGGCCTTGAACACTTCCAGGGATGGAGCATCCACAGCTTCTCTGAGCAACCTGTTCCAGTGCCTCACCACCCTCTCCGTGAGGAAAAGAGCAAAAAGACTTTATCTCCTTTAAGAAAAGACAGCTGTGTGTTCTACAGGACTGAACAGATTACTTTCCCATTTCTTGTAGGAGATGATAGTGGTTTGAGTGCATCAGGCTGTCCCTGGCTGAAGTTAAGCACAAATGTTCCCAGTAGGCAGTAAATGTAGAAAAATCTCTCACTAGAGAGGGGAGAAATCTCTCACCAGAGTGGGGAGAAATCATCATGAGAGGAAAAGGTTCAAGCACATAATGGGGGAAATCCTTCTGAGCAGGTTCAAGTTTCAATATTTAGGAGAATATGGAAAAGGAGGGATACCTATGGAGCTGCATCCCATAGCACAGGCTGCAGACTGAAAAAAGGAAGATGCTTGCGGTACCTCTCCTTTTTAGTAAAATCCTTGATCTTTGTAATGGTTCCCCAGGGAGGTGACAAATGGGGCAGCCTTACGCTGCGACAGCACACTTTCCAAAAGGTTGCCTTGTTCCTTTCTCAGCATTGCAGGTGTGCACATCAAAGGCCACCAAAAGCCTTGCCTTCTAACTGGGAGGAAGCACAGCTAGTCCTGCCAACCAAAGGAAAAGACTAAGAGGG